>NW_017296091.1:530990-605924 GCF_001594075.2 Trachymyrmex cornetzi
CTCTCTCTCTCTCTCTTCTCCTCTTCGTTTCAGTGGGCGGCGGGTCAAGCTCCGCGCGATCAGCATCGAGCCGCACCATACCATGTAGTACCTGCAGCAGTGCGCTTTGCACACACGCGACGTGCCCACTTGAACGAATATCTTACGACGCGACAAGGAGCCAACTGGCTCGTCTTTTCTCTCGAGGATGAGAGAAAAGTGCGAGTCGCCGTTTACAGCGCAGTGGACCGTGTAGGCGATGAACATGGTATATGCCCGCGTGTACATACTGGATTTCGTGTGATATGCGGAAACTATTTGTAAAACGAATTGAAAAGAGAGATAGAGAGATAAATCGTTATTTATTGCGCTTTTTGGGATGATATCCCTTCAAGCGCCTAGAGAGAGAGAGAGAGAGAGAGAGAGAGAGAGAGAGAGAGAGAGAGAGAGAGGAGAGAGAAACATGAATCCATAATCAGTATCCATATCCTACGTTTAGCATTAAATGTAGCTTGATACTCCTAGATCGAGATAACATGGTATACACGCGATCTTCATGATGAAGCACATAAAATCCAGAATTCGATTAATGTTAACGATCATTTTATTATTGGCAAAAAGGTACAAGTTCCTCGACGCGCATATAAATGAATCTTCTTCCCTCTCGAGAATGTGATTTCACCTTATAAGTATTTTATTGTATGTCACCCTATATGGCTCAGAGGACCGCTCGAGGGTGAAGGAATTTAGGGATGGGAAGGCGCTTTTTTCCGTTCAATCGATCCTTCAGGTTTGATTTTCGGGATGAACATTCGGCTCCAAAACTCCCAGCGATTGTGTGAGCTGACTTTAATCCTAGAAAGCCCCCAAAAAAAAATTGTAGGCGCTCTAGTTTTTCATAGAACGTAGTGCAAGCTATTTCGCAGAATTCTGCCGTGAGGTTATAAAAAAATCTTATGTACTAAGCACGTGTAATCAAAGAATTAATATTTCTATTTTATCAAAGTACATAAATAACAGTTTAAATGAAAAAACAACGAACGTTAACAATGTATAAATATAAAAAAGGATGCAGCATATATTCATTATAAATGAATGTAACATCTATCGGACATCACGCGTGTAATTCAACCGTAATTATGATAATTGCAATTGTATACGTATTATTGTAACAATTATATCAGCATCGACGATAGTATTGCTAATAGGAACTCGAGCGTAAAGTTGAAATAGCACAGCTCTGCAGATAAGTATGCAGACGCAGTTGAAAAATAAACGTCATATCGGAATCTCTCTCTCGTACGTCAGCCGGATGCGAATTCCAAAGTGCGCAGTACCGCAGCAACAAAAGCTTTCTTGATATGCTATGGCGAGATGCAGGCGATTGTATGGGTATAGGTTTCGTGGATTGGACCTTGAGTCCTTGTTAGCGGTGGCTCTAAATTGAAATTCCTCGGACAGATAAGGAGAACCCCCCCGTCGAGATACTGAATGTTTCGCCACGGTGGTATCTTGGTATCTTGGTATCACGAGAACGACGCACCGAGTCGCAGAAAATAAGAAACAAATACGAAGAAACAAAACACACTCCAGGAGTTTTTATTGGAGATGCCATTAACAACGTGCCGTTGATTAGAACAAAAAATTTCACGATTTGGAGGAAGTGGGATTACTCGTATCGACCATTTAAAGACAATTTGGCAAGCACAATTAACGTAAACTTTCCGAGAAGTAAATGAACAGCGAAAAAATTCCGATAACGATGAAAGTTATAGTATAAAATGTGTTCGTGACACTCAAAATTGCAAACTACTCTTTTGGGAAAATCTCGTGAAGGGTTATAAATTTTAGAGAACATTCGAAGCGCTACGCATCTCCATAGTCTCCATTGCACGAATGATAACGAGAGACAAAATACATGACAGTTCTTATCAACAAAATGGTCTGAAGGCCAAAATGAATCTAATTTTTTATCTTTCGAACAATATCTCGTTCGAGTAAGTAATACGTTTTGTTTGAATGAAATTTGATCTTTTTGCCTCAAATATTGCGAATTGTGGGGATAATATAAGTTCTGCTGGTAAATATCGAAAATATGGAAAATGGTAAAAATATCTACGCCACATCGACTTAATCAAAGTAAATATATCGTAAAACGAAAATACCCTTCGAAAACTGTAATGTCAGAAAACGATGAGAAAATTTTCCCGCATTTGATCGATGTTTCGCGTTTGATTTTCGCGAGTGGCGTTTGTCGCTTTTGAGAGGGTGTCCCTGTGTGACATCCTCAATGGACGAGTTTGCCCGTACCGTATACGATAAGAAAGGTGCACGG
The DNA here is from genome assembly GCF_001594075.2 of Trachymyrmex cornetzi. NCBI lineage: Eukaryota > Metazoa > Arthropoda > Insecta > Hymenoptera > Formicidae > Trachymyrmex > Trachymyrmex cornetzi. Next base: position 533,305 of record NW_017296091.1, read on the forward strand.
TCCATCGTATGAGGATCGCAAAGATCAAGGGGAGAGAGAGAGAGAGAGAGAGAGAGAGAACATTGGAAGGGAAGGAAAAGGGACGAGATAGCTTGGGACAGTATGGGACAGTAAGAAATGGGGGCAGGTTTTTCTTCATTCGATCGATCCATCGAGTCTGATTTCTGCGAGGAGCATCCGTCTTCTGTGCGGTCGTCCGATGAGTCCATTCCGACATTCCAGACGTCGCGACGTCGTTTGTCTGTCGTGTTAGTGCCTTCACGAAAGCACGAGAGTGTAATGTTCATAAAAAAAAAAAAAAATGTTTATCAACGAAGGAAACCGCATAGCGTAATATCTAATTCTCAGTTACTTTCTGTAGCAATTTATTTACCCTCTTAAAAAGAAACTCTTAAAATTTACGTGAAATTAATCATGTAATCTGTCTGCATTTCTACATTTCTTTCAACATTTCCATCCACGTGATTCCACTAAGAAAAATTTATTTTTACTTTGAACAAAAAATTTTTGTATTTTCCATTGTAATATCTCTTTTTATATCTCTAAACCTATTTATTATCAATAATTTTTCGAGAAAATTTTTAATAAAGAATTTTTATTTATAGAGCGTATTTACTGAACATTTCGATAACTTCAAACCCTTCTATCTTGCAATCAGTTTGAATTGTGAGTACAGAATAATCACCGTACGAAAAGTGTGAGAACAAACGCTGAATAAAGCGTCCGGAAAATCAGTTGCTGATGGGTTCACATTAAGATAGATTAGTCGACCGCGACACGCCAATAAGCAGATCAGCGATGCGAAGAATCCAGAGAGGAGTGAGCGACGTAGGAGGAAGACGTAAAGACAGAAACGCGGCTAGCTCTTTCGCCGTTCGATCGATCTTTCGGGTCTGATTTTCGCGAGAGACATCCGTCTCCGCTACGAACTCTCGAACTCGCCGGACAAGTACGTGATGGGCGCAGGTGGAAGATAAATGGGGAGTTACCCTGGGACAGCGTAAAAATGGATTCCCCGCTCTTCTCTCGCGCCGCGCTCTCAGTTACAGATGTATTCTCGAGCATCTGTTGCGACGATTTTGCGGCAGCATTGTTAGCACGTTATCGATACCGTCATATCGTATCGAATTATTAAAGCGAGAATTGTTGAACGTTATTGAACGTTAGTGAAGTATGAAAATACGCATCCCGCGGTCATGATCGTAATTTACAACGACGAGTTTTTAACGATGTGGAAACAAATTAAACACGTGCGCGAATAATTAACGCGTTCCCTAAACTTTGTTAATTTGTTACATAGACGTGATATCTCCCGTGATATCTTAATCACGTTGTGCGTACACATCTCGCGTGTCCTTTGCCATTTCATTATTTGAAAAGTTCATTTGATACGTTCACAAATTACGTTATAATCACGTTTTGTGTATATAATGGATTCGCAGTTATTGGAATGTTCTTTTAAATCATTCAATTTAGTATGACGTAATATTACGCGTTCGCGAGTGATATTAAATACTTAATGGTTCCGATTGTAATTGAATGCGCACTCGTTGCCAATAATTTACATAATTATGCAACTTCGACATTCACGGATTTTGCTCGCGGACTTATCGCTATGTGAATGCTATCGTGGACAATATCCACGCGAGCGGCGCAGCGCGGCTCTGCCAAAAACGGATAACGTCCCGGCAATATTCGCGCTCTCGCGTTCGTTCATTGTTAATCTGCCTCAGCGCGGGAACAATTAGCTCCCCTTCAATTTTTTACACTGCGGCCACGCGAGACAAGGAAAATATTTTGCGTTCGCGCGCACGAGTTTTCTCGTATTTAAAATTCCAACAAAAACACATACCATATTGTGCCGTAACGAATATTCCGGTGAAAATATATATAAAAAAAGGAGGGGGAGGGGAAGATAAAGAGAGAAAAGAAAATGGCGCTAAAGCAACAAAGCAACAAAGGTCCTCTCCAATTTTTCAATGACCGTGTCGCCATGAGTCGACACGTTTAGGCACGAAATTTCGTACCGCGGATTATCGTTGACGGAATATCGGATCAGCGGTTTTTTCAGAAAAACCGTCTTATCCGTGCCGAGAGACGAGATTGTCGAAATACGATGGCCAAGCGGAGAACTCACTGCGAAAAATCAATACCCGCTTACACGGGAGATGAACTACAACGTTACGGCTTCTGGCAACGGCGACGCAAAGTTACTCACCAGTTCGGAACATTTTTAACTATTTCTTCGAATTTTGTTTGTTTGATCAACTAGTTTCCCCGACGGCGGGCTTTGATGCCAAACCGAAGTACGCAAACCATTCGCGCATCGATCGCTCACATCAAAAGTACAGTGCGCCAGAAACGTTTCTAAGCCGTATGCGATTCGTGTGCGAACTTCCTCCGTGGTTTAACGTTCTTAGAAGGAACGTTGACGAATACTGTTCCCTACACATGCATTCCGAATAGACGACGAGGTCTGACGTTCGACGTAACATTCGCGAGTTTCGCCAATCCCTGATGATCGCGAAGATAAATGTTGCGAAAGTATTGCTTGATATTTCCTTTTTTTTTTTAAACGAATCTTGCGAGTTACGTTTATATTACGCGTAGAAATTGTCTGTAATGACGGGACGCGGCATTTTTTTTTTTTTACGAGAGATCAGTCGGAAGTAAATAGAGTATCCCAGAACCTCCAACCTTCATTATAATTTTAAATTCTATGATGAAACTAGAGTCAACTTTTTTCCTGTGAAAGAATTTCGAAAGAATTCACCGGGCATTGTAATTTCTTGATATTCAATATTATATATATTGATAATGAAACTTTGAATTGAAATATTTAAAGAACAGAATGAACTAGAATTTTAATGAACGACGAGGTTTTGTTAATTAATAGCATCCCAGCAGCTTAGTTCGCAAAAATGTCTACGACTAATTATGATAAGGAATAATTGATCTCATTTAGTGATTAAAATTGAAATTGCCCATAGCCTAACGGTTTATTTAAAAAATCGTATTTTATTTTTTTTACAAATTTTTCAAAATCCATTAGTTTCTCCAAAATGTCACAAACTGCGAATTGTGTAAAAGTTCTTAGAATTCATTGTGATTCTGATATTGTATATGTTCTAAAAAAATATAATTGAGAAATTAAAAATGTTATTAGTGCTTTTATGCGTTACTACAAATTTATTGGAGAAGCTAAAAAAATTATACATAGCTAACAATGAGTATAAGAGATCTCATTCGTATAGTTCACTATTTAAACATGATTTCCAGAGTATAGTTTTACACAGTATTTTAACTTTGCACATACTTATCCTTTATTCTCTTAGAGTTTAGCTCACTTTAGAGAAAGTATTCTCTTTCCAAACGATTTCAATTATCCTCGTCAATTTCGACAGTAACGTGGAAATTAAATTTTAGTCGAAACCTTTGAATACCATTTTTTTTTATCGCGTAAAACGAGCAAAGGAAATAAACGTAAATAGAAATATATGTCGAGCATAATGAGGGATTATCCGTAATCTGACGGTCTTAACGTCGATGCTTTAAAGATTTCAAACCTACGTTAAGTCCGTCGTTGGCGTTAATGCACGGTTTGCGTGACCATTCTGAGTCGTAAAGTCAGATTAAACTTGAAGTAATCGTAAATATGTAGAAATATTACCTGATATAAAAACATATTCGTTAACGATATGATTAATCATTAATTCGAAGAGTGATAATTCTGTAAAAATATCAAGCTCTTAATAATCAGACTAATTAATTAATAACAATAGCGAATGTAACTCTTTTGAATTCTTAAATTTTCTTGAGGTAGAATATTCTTTTGTGAAAAGATTAGAGAGCGTGTTTAATTGGCTTTTCAAAAATAATTTTTCATCGTTCGCCGTTTATTGTTTCAAGATTAGCTTTTTTTCGTTCTAGTGATTTTCGAAAAATAATTTCGAGAATTGCTTTGCGTGTACTTGAATATAACATGGTTGAAATATTTTCTAAATTCGCTTTGAAGTAAAAAAACAAATAGGAGATATATTTTTATACATGAGAAGTATATAATAATTATAATAGTTAGTAATTATATTTTACAGAATATAGGCTAGATTTCTTCGGAACCATTAAAGTATTAATTAAATATTCTCGTGAATATCTCGATGTTCTAAATAAAAATCTAAAGTTTTCAACCCAAGTAATCAAACGGTTGAATCAATTATAACAGTCTGTGCAAAAATATCATGTATACGCTCTAGTTGTGCTGTGAACAATGCAAATTGTATTCGCCTGACATTGAGATGAGGTCAATAGAAACTTCAATGTTCTAAAGAATTATTTCATTCGTTAAATTTAAAATAACAAAATGCTCACAAATTATTATATATACTTTTTTATAAAATTACCTAGAAAATAGAAAAGAGAAGAGAGAGAGAGAGAGAGAGAGAGAGAGAGAGAGAGAGAGAAGAGATTTCAAAAGTGTGTTTATAAAGCATTTTTAAAGAAAAAGTCTTTGCGGATCTTTACAATATTTTCGGATTTATTTTGGCATTTATTACATTATCGAATACGCGTCATGTAATCGGTAGAAAATATACAGTACGATACAAAGCAAAGTCGATGTAAACAGTGGCGATTCCGTTAACTTCCTTATCGAGATGACATGTGTTCATTCGATACACCCAGCGGAGCGAATCTGCTAGACGGAAACGGAGCTTTTCCCGAGCTTTTTCTTATTGTGTAGCGCGAAAGCTACCGAAGCTGTCTCTGGCGCGAACGCGAAAGTGGAGGTAAAAAGAACACCCTTAATTCTTTTCCAATCAATCGATTTCTCGAGCTCGATTACCGTCGACTCGGTTGCACCAGCGTGATACAAATTGCGCGTGGTGCGCACATTTTCTACGAGAAGAATTAACATCCGACGGGGATTTACCGAACGAGGGAATTGGGCTGAGATTTTTACGTCGAGATCGATCCGAGATATCGAGCTGGCCGAAAAACCTTCGTCAAAGACGGTTGCAATTGTTTTGCGAGGTGTTACGTGCTAAGCGCGATCTGTTCGATGCCCTAAAAAAATTTTTTTTTCTATTTCGCACAAAAAGTAATAAATTATGAAGCTATAAAATTAAACTACTTTTAATTGAAAAAGTTTGACACATGTTTTTCGCAAATCTATATATGTATCTACTCACTGAAAATTATTTTTTAAGACAGATGTATAGATTTAAATAAAAATATGTGTCATGCGTGCGCTTTTTGAAACATATTATAAAACATATGGAAAGGAATTATATAAATTTGGATAATAATAATTATATTTCTCCGGGTAGTAAGTAATCAAAATATAGCAAGTATTTTGTGCGAGACACATAAGAAAATCGTATGTATAATTATTATATTAATAATATAAATAAATAATGTGTCACGAACGCTTAATGATACAAATAATAAGTAGTTTAATATTACATTGGCTTTTTATCATAAATTTAATAAGTTTAAAATTAAAATTGATAAATTACGTCTTCATCAAGTCAAAGTTAATTTCAGATTGGATCGTCATTGGAAGTCATAAATGACAGCACGTGGGATATAAATTGGGAAGCTCTGCATGGAAGTATTGTAATCTGAAGAAATGGTGCTGTGAGAGTAGAAATCGAAAGGTACAAAATATAATTGCGCGAGTTCATGCTTGCCACGTACAACTTTTCGAATGAACTTCTTAATTCGTAAGGAGCGAAGTCATTTCAAGATTATATATATGAGACCGGTGAAAATTGCGGAAGAACCGTAAGTACGCCTTTTGCTTTGCGAAAAGAGAATTCGGCCACTGTTACGCGTGCGTATAAAGAACGCAGTCATTCTATCTGCTCATCCTTTTTTTAGAACGTCGGTATTTCAATCCCTCAACCACTCTCACACACACACACACAACCGAAAAGTCTTTGCGATCGATTGAATCTCGCAGGCCCTGTCATTCATTCAGAAATGCGCTCGTGTGTGACTGGTAAGAATAGTACACAGGTGGATGAAAAATAGAAAAGATCTGCGGCCAATCAAAATTTATTCCTTAATTTTCTTTATTTACTACTGCTATTTTTTTTTATTTACGGTTGATATGGCATCTCTCGCTAACAAGTATCCGTAACCTCGCGAATTTAAATTAACTCGTAGTACATACGATCATTTCGTGTCCTGTACACGGAGAAAATTTTATATTTAAAATTATTATAATGTGTGGTAGTAGTAGCTGCGAACATCATGTAAATTATAAGTTTAAATGCTATAGTTATTTTTTTAAAAACAATAATGCAACGTAATTTTTATACTTTTTCATAGTAAAAATTTTTTATTACAAAATCACAACTTGTTGAATAAAAGTTAGTACTGTAAAGATAAGTGAAAAATATATACCTAGCAAATTTTGTTTGCGTACCATAGTAAAAATTAACAGTTTTCATGTTAGAATATGGCTTAAGCACTGGTTTAACAAAATAATTACTTTATTTATTATAATTATGTGTTAAAAATTAGTATTACCATAGTAAAAGTTATGTTGGAATCATGTTGTGACGGTCCATCGGAAATATTAGACACAGTATAAAGTGTAATTTATAAAATTGTATTAAAACTTAATATAAAATTTTCTCCGTGTATACATGCCCCTTTTTTTGGAAAACTTAGCAACATCAAGTAATTAATTATAATATTTATTTACAACTTTTTTAAAAATACACGACCTTATAAATACTTTCTAAAGATGTTGAAGTATATGTAAAAATTGCTTAATAACTTTTGTATATTTGTTAAAGTCTTAAAGTAATGAAAATTGGTCTGGGGGACATGAACTCACCATGTATAGTAAAAGACTGGAAAATTATTGTGTATACTAATAAGGGTTAATATTGGCTAACAATGTATGTGTGTGCGTGCTATGTTATGTGTGAGATGTGACTATGAGATTCTTTTACGCCACTGATTAAACTAAATTTGACGCTTAGTTGGTTTTTCTTTATTTCACAGAGAGAGTTTAGATCGTAATTTCTTTTTCTTGGCCGAGATCTGGCTTTCGTCCTCCGCTAATTAACCATCTCGAAAGTACCCCTTTTACGTTTTCCTCGCGTGTTCTTATCACGTCTGTTCCTATATCTCTCTCGATCTCGCGTCGTAAAATCACCCGCCAGATGTAAATCGTGTAGGCATCTCGTATCTCATTCGTGTGAGATGGAATTCCTGATTCGCCGTAGTGATACACATTGCGTCTCTATAAACCGAAATGATTAATGCAAGGCTGTTCATGAGACGCTCGTATTCTAAGAAAACGACCGTTTTCTATTATTTTTTTATAACTCGTAAAATGTCTCTTTTACAGCGAAAATCCATATAATCATATTGAGAAAGCCGTAGGCAGGACTTTAACGAACTCGATTTTAAGACAATTTCGTTTTAGCAAAAATTCAAATCGATCTTACATATTATCTTATATATTATCGCCCCCCGTCAAGTTTTATATTAGAAATTAAAAAGTTACGACGGATATAATGTTGAAATATTTTGTAAAAGCCAGTCCTTCGACTACATTGACGTCATCCGTTCCGATGTCAGGATACCAATAGGAGAAGCCGTTAGTCGCACAGAGCATATAATATCTTACCGAAGGTACCAGGTATCCCCGGCACCTGCGAGAACCCGGCTACTTTCGGATCGACCGACCGGCCAGATCCGGGCTGCGCGCATATGAACGATACTATCGCGGCGAAATATTGTTGCCGTAGTTAACGAGATCGATGCGAATGCGAATCTCCGAGAGGCTACATTCGTACACGCATACAGAGAGTCTAGTTGATCTTCGCTTCGCCGGCACCTCCTTTCTCCCTCTCTCTCTCTCTCCTCTCCTCTCCTCTCCTCTCCTGTCCTACATTCTCGCTTCACATCGGTCTGCCGGCATTTCAATCGCCAACTGTCGAAAAGTGAGATATAGCTAATCGGCAGTAAGCCTCCATCCCTATGTATGCTGGACGCGTTCAGTGAGCGAACACGGGAGGATGGGGACACACCCGTGTTATCCAACCCCGTCCTTTGTGAGAGTTTGCGCGGATTTCGCACCGTCGACGCACGATCTCTTGTGCGGGTCGCACGATGCGTCTTTTGTTCGACGTTGTTAAACGATGCGTCGCGTCGCGTCGGTCGCTGCGCACCGATCGGCGCGGCGGGACGCAACACGAGCTCGTTTGACGTTGCGAGTCATATTACGGAACGTCCTCATTTCCATCGCGCGCGCTTATACACAGTATAAGCCGAGCCCTCCTGCGACTGAAAAGAGACGTCGACTTTAATCGCGAAAGACTTCAGCTCTACCCGATTTAATCAATGAAATACATCGAATTGTCGTGAGTAAATATCGATATATTTTATAAGGGTCCCCATATTTTTTCGCATAACAAGAGAAATACGATTAGTGCGAAGAGTGTTAACTTTGCCAAAAAAGAAAAAAGAAAGAAAGAAGAGGAAAGAAGAAAAAATATATAATACAAACATTTCCTTTACTGTTTTTTTTTTTTATGTTAAATGTCTACTGAGGTTGTTGCGTTCCTTTACAAAATACAAAAAAAATTAATTAAGTGATCAATTATACAATGTATATATACCGATAAAAAATTTCAATTTTATTCTTTATTTCAAGAATCTTCTTTCTTCTCATCGACTTTTGCGCTGCGTGAAAATTAAATTGAATGAACTATTGTTCATTCAGCGCGAGTTTTAATCAACGTCACTTGAACGATCAAAAAATAACGTTGATTTAGAAGCGATCTTTTAATCGAGGGTGAAACGCTATTCATTACTGCTTCTCTAACGTATATTAAATCAAACGCGATCTCTGCAACTTTGAACAGCCACATTCGAAGCCGCAAATGTAAGGTAGAAATGTGAACCGATGAGTTCCCTGTAAACGTACTCGTTTTATCAAGATTCTCAAAATTTCACCTATATAGTACAATTCGAGATAAGCGTGTTGCATAAGCGCCGCTGGGAAATTCAAGCTTTGCGAGAAGGAAAAAGAGAGAGAAAGAGAGAGAGGGGGGGGATAAGAGAGAGAAGGAGAGGGGATGGAGAAGGAAAGCTGAACGCTTTCGATAAGCTTTCCGGTTAGTTCTCAAGTTTTCGATTAGTTTTTCGGTTACGCGACTTGCGATTTCCCGCGGATATAAACGTTCGTTGTATCCGCGGGATATAGATTATCGGATATTTACCACGGGTGAGGAGAGTCACCGAAGGGAGGGTGGAAAACGCGCGAGAAAGAGGTTGGCGAGGTTGGAAGGGCAAGAGGGAAATCCCAGGCACCGCCGAGGATGCGATTGAGATTAAGCGGAAATGCGAGTCTACCTGCCGTCACGGCCCCGCTTTTATTCGCGTCCTGCTTTGCGACTTGTATGGTTTTGCCTCGAGAGCTACACCCGCGCGTGTGAAATTGCATTTCAATCCCTCGTCATCACGGCTGACACGCAATGCGTACTACTACTTACGGTGAAGGAGAAGGAGGATGTACGCGACACGTCACGTTATTGTTCGCGATGGTATTCGCGACGAGATAAAACACGCAGCCCGTGCCACGCGTACAAATGGAGTCGGTGTCAGCGGTTATTTCGTGCTCGTTAAATCTGCATACGGACTACTCGGTTGACCGGATATTTGCTCGTATTTCTTCGACAAGTTCGATGTCGAATTCTCTAGCGGAAGGCCGTCCGGTCATCCCGCTTGTCGTTCTCCTTAATTTACAGCCACGTTGGTATAAACATGCGAACAAGTAGGTTCGCAAATTGAATTGGTCATTTTGGAAGGAAACAATTATTTTAGAAGCCAAGTCAAATTTTGAAACTTTGTATAGATTATTTTGTATATAAATTAATTAATTTAAAAAATGTTAGTTGTAACTCAAAAACAGGATCAATCACTTCTCTTGTGTAAAGAGGTTTTCAGCTTTCTTTTTATTACATTTCAAAAATTATTCAAGATATAAAAAAATATTTTATACAGAAGTTTTATAATAAAGTTACCTTGAAACACGATCGATACTAGAAATTTAAACGCCTATCACGGTCGAAGCTGGATCTTCGTTGCTTTAAATAATTCAATCTTGAATTACTAATATATATATATATATACTATATATGTACTTGCATATATACTATATTGTAGTCTTTTTCAAACTGTGCGCCGAATTATTTTTCCGGACTAAATAAACGCAATTAAAGCTACTCTAGTAATCGCGTATTAAATTAACAAGCAATTTAATAATTTGATGCTACCATCAAGCATCATGTATTATAAAGATGTTAATATATTAAAACTGTTAATAAATTTATTGCAAAAAGTTACCTTGATTTATCTATTATTATTTTTATTTATTATTTTGAAAAAATAATTTTAAAAAATTTTTTTTAATTTCTTAAATAATTATTTTATTGATGTGGATAAAAAGAAGTAATTTTATTGTAACATTTTTGTATAAAACATTTTTGATATCTTAAATAAATGTTTGAAATATAACGAAAAAAGCTGAAAATCGCTTTACATACGAAAGGTGATTTCACCACAACCATTTTTGGACCACACAACTGACATTTTCTAAACTTGTCTATTTGTGTAACCTACACACACACACACACACACACGATGTCTTCTTAGAAATCTTGTATATATACAGTTTCATTAAAATCAAAACTTGACACTTCACGAGGCTTGTAAGTCAACGAAATAAGAGAGTAACTATTTCATTGTATATTGCCCAACAAATTTCATATGGAAATTTTATTACGCGTAACACAGTCATATCTTTATATCCATATCAAAATTTCTTAAAATGGTCGCAAAAGATAAATTCCATATAATATCTATAAAATTTCGAACGACAGTTAGATAATTGGGTAAAATAAAAAAAATGCGTTATTCAATTATTCAAATAATTTTACTTAATTATATATACCGTACAATATTTTGTCATACATATATGCTCATAGTAATGAAAATTTTTTATTATGGCTTATATACGATAAGACATACAAAACTCGTCGGGTAAATAACATGTTGAATAAGTAAGCCATTTTGATTAAGTAAATAAACACACAACGTCTCGTGTACTCTTAAGTGGATAATCAGAAGATACTTTGGCAATCATTCTTCCGGAACCGGACGACCGGCCGACCAGCCTAAAACGAAAGTTCAAGAGCGGATACGCTGTGTCAAAGTTAAGCCTGGAACGTGGATTACGTATACTTGCGAAGACGTAGTTAACCCCACACTAGCACTGATATACTAATTGAATTAGTTATTTCGAAGCAGAAAGTTAAGGGCACGTCTGCGCCAAGTTTTCAACATGAAATAGCTGGCAGAATCGACGTGCTAGCACACGGAGTTCGAAAGTTCTTATTAACCCGGAAGTTTCGTTCAGTATCGCGCCTGAGTGTTATTTAATTACTAATTCGAAGAATATGTGGCCTCGCGCGCTTTTATGAGGAACGAAGAGAACTTTTCCCCGATTAATTTCGACGCACTCCTCCCTCTCTCGCTCCCCCGCCTCCCCCGCTTCCCCATAGAGAGTCGGCATCGATTATTAATAACGGATCCCGGATTGCGCGATATGCGGGGCCGGAATTTCTGCGGGATCCTAACCCGACAGTCCTTCATGAAGGACTGTCCATTTTAATTACTCCGATCGGTCCCTGTATCAATTTTTCGTCCTTTATCTATTTATTTATTTATCTTCTCGCGCGTGCATTCGGTTCCACGCTCTGCGAATGCTGTTAACGCGAAATACTACTTAATGAGGAGATGAATAATTATAATCTCGCGTTAGCCATGACGCGCACTTATCGAGGTCTAATTTGCGCATGATAACACTCGCGAAATGAATTAGAGGGATTAATAATTCATTTTATCGGAAGCCAACCAAAATTCACTATATTACTCGAAGGCTTTTCGATCTTTCCACTTCAGAGAAGTACGCCCAGTCTCCACTCTTTTATAGTAAACGCGGGTGGAGGGGAGGAAAGGGCACCGGTGGGCGATTAAAATATTTTATACATGTAAAGTATCCTCGGTAAAGTATCTTCGGTACAGAGCAAATTTTAACGATAAGTTCTTTGATGAATAATGAGTCGATTTTTCTTTCCAATCGAGACACATATAATAAGAAGGAAGTTTCGTTCCCGATAGCGAGCATTTTGCTTATTAGATCGAAAAGTTGTGAAAAATAATCGCTAAAATATAAATCGACTTAAAATTAATCGAAAAACGAAGACAATTATCCAGTCAGGAAATGATCGATCGATCGATGTCGAATCGATGCTGATTCAACGTCGATCGATCAATCACTTCTGGGCTGGAAAAAGGGAAGATTTTGCTGTTATTAATTTCATATAAACTTACTCTCTAATTCAATAAACGTACATAATCCCGTGATTAAGTCGAACCTTAATAACTCTGTCAGATAGACTTCATGACTCTCGTTGAAAGGATTAAGGATTTAACGTTCGTTGCAATGAAAATGGCACATCCACGCATCGGCGGAAGAACGTATTAAATTTATAGACAGAGCTCCTGCGCGTATATAAGCTCCGTTCAGTAAAATATTCGTAACATTCTAGAAATACAACGGATCGTACGTACGACGGATTGTACGCGTATGGCGGATTGCACGCGGAGGGAGTTAATGGCGTGCCGGGACTAGTGTTGGGTCATTCCACTAGCACGGATTGAATATAGGTTTACAGCGGTATGGGGGATGATGGGTCCCGCCACGTTACAGGAGATATAAGCCGCTTTATGTTCTCCTCTCGCATCTACAGCTGTAACGCTTGTCGCACAAGTTCGCTGCCGACTGACGACGCGTAGATACACGAATGCCAGCCACGTGAATTAAAGCGGATGTCTTCCGCGATTCACTTTATCTACCAAACTAAACCCTTCGATCCCTGTGCTAACACACGCGAAAACGCTTGCATAATTAACTTGCCAAGGTTCCCTTGATTCTCCTCCACGACGTTCGTCACCTCTCGTTCCCTATTAGTGCGCATCTATTTCTTACACAATCTGCAGGAAAGGAACTCTCTCGCGCCGAATATTTTATATCGAAAAGAACAACCGCTTTCCGAAAGTAGTAGAAAATTTAAAACTACAGTCGCTGGTTGTGTTGCACGAAAAAGCAGCTTTGCAATTATTGTACGATTCTTTGATATGATTGGTTTGTACATTCAGATGTAGTGAAGAACTAAGGGCAAGACCAATCGTATCAAAGAATTTTATAACAGTTACAAAGCTGCTTTTTCTGCTGAACGCAGCTATTAATTAGTACAGAGATCAAGAGTGGCAATAAAAGTGCCGCTGTACATTACGCGGTTACGATCTCCATTCACCTTTCGAAGATGATGTTAAAAGTAACAAAGTTATTGTGATGCTATTGGATCTATTTAATTTATGTTGACTAAAAGGTACTAATTAATTTCAAGGAACTAAAATAAGTCGCATAAAAATTGAATACTAAGTTTATTTTAATAATTCAAAGGATTAATTATGTAGAAAATTGGAATGAGTTAATTTTTACGTATAATGTGGCTTATAGCATTTCCGACCGTAGCAGATTCAAACCGATCTGGTTTGGATTAATGACGTTGCATGCTCTACTATTGGTAGAACATGTAACGTCAACCAATAGTAGTACATGTAACGTCATTAATCCAACCCAGGTCGGCTCAAACTCGCTACGATCGAAAACGCTATTAAAATGTAATGAACAGAAGATGTTATAGACATAGGACTCAATAATGGATAATTTTTTAGTTATGTTGTATCAAAGGTACTCTGTGAGTACAAATTTGTACTATAGCTAAAAAATTATTAAGTCTTGTGTCTATAACATCTTTTGTTCACCACATTAGAAGCTACATTATATGTGAAAATCGTGAAAACTGACTCATTTCACCTAATTTTTCATAGAAGTCTTTTGCAAATGTAATATAAAGAATATAACTAAATCGATTCAATAAACCCATCTTCGAATGATTAACAAAACAGATTTCATTTAACAAAATTGTCAATAAATTGTTTCTCGAATCTATTATTCGCGGTAGGATTTCTTCTGTGAATGATTTCTACGTTTTCACGATGTGAAACTTTCAGATGTTAAATTTAGCTACTCCATGGATATATCAGTTACGTTGCGTCGTGTGGTTTTCCACGCAATATGAAGAGTAACGTTTACGTGAGGTCAGCCTTAAATTTCTACGACAGGATCTTTACACGAGGCTCGCATGCCCAAAGTTTCGATGTGGTTCCCGTCGACGTGATGCTCGAACGATCGCGTGCTGATTGGACGGCATTTGCCGGGCTACTGTCGGTCCGCTCCTGCTTGCAAGAGTACGGAATACACTGATTGCAGACTTGTAGCCCGGCGCCGCCGAGTTCTCCCCCGACCCTCTGATCCATGTTTGCTGTCTGCTCGTGAAAGTTATCATCTCTTGAATGAAGTTTGCACTTTTCCGCGCACGTAAGGAGATCATCACGATCTCGAAGGGCAATGGTGGGAAGAGGGGTGGTGGCGAATGGAACGAGGGCTGTAATTTATGACGCCAAGGAATCGATGGTGACTCGACTGATTCGCTACTTATACTTTGACGGGATATTTTTAAATTTTTGTGTTGTCGATAAGGCGCACGCCAGAATGCAATTAAGCGGAGAAACCAAGCGACGATAGCAATCTCGTATTGTAACTTATATCTAAGATATACATTATTTTTATAGTTCTATTATTTCCGGATAAAAAAAAAGTCTTATGGGGAATGAAGTTATAGAGTGATCGTAAATATGTAATCAGCTCCATTGTATTGACAATTTTATTTTTTTAGTTTTTATGACATATATGTAATATTTGATGTACTTATCAAATATTTCTAGAAAAATAAGGACTGTTATTCTTTCACAAGATTTTTTGTTTTAAAAATACTTTACTTTTTTTAAATAGTAAAAATATCCTTATTGTTCACATATTGATGTTGCCAATATAATATATACATACCAAACAATAGTTTTTATCTTAAGAAAGCATATTCAGTATTTTTAGATTTACAATCTTTCAATCCACGTAATAGAAGATATCACGTTTCAATATCGCGAACACTGTAGAATGCAGATATAAGAGAATTTAATTGAATGTTGTCGCGACATCCAGAAGCCAATCTTTTCTCTATCTCTGCCATTTTGCATAGTAAGTCAATAAATAACTGATCAGGAAAATCAACTAAAAAAATACTTATTAGTAATAACTATAAACATTTCAGATATATATACATATTGAACACAATACATACTTTTAATTACATATGAATGAACTTCTGTTAATATATCTTGCAGCGCAAGTCCCTTATTCAACTTCAGTTCTTGAATCTCTGCATAATATATATTAAGGATCATATAAAATTTGATATAAAAGCTAGTATTCATGGTTCTTATTAAGACTGTCTTAAGTGTAATCCTAAAATATCATAAACCAATCACAACAATATTAGCATTTTAAAACATTACTTAAGACGATCTTAAAGTGTAAATACCGATCAAAAGAACTGCCTTATCTTTAAAATCTGTTATTGTAAAAGGATACTTTTATAGCATGTATCATAAGACTCGTTTAGCAACCAGTTTACAATACTAGTTATGTCTCTTGGTAACGGATGTCCAACACAATTATACACATTCTCTAAGTTCACAGCACCATAAGCAAACCATGTGCTTTGAAGTACGCTTATTACTTTTCTCATATCACCACCACTTAACGTTATTAATGCTTGCTTGCCGTCTTCCGTAACTTTTAAACTAACAAAAGTTTTTCATTAACGAAAGATCTCAGGATAAAAAAGAATCAAGTAATTAGATATAAAATAAATCTTCATTCACACACTTCTCTGCTTCAATAACGTGGTTCAGTCTTGGTATTACTTGTTCCGCTGCAAGAGGTAGGAATCTAAACCTGGTGCAACGAGACTGCAGAGCTGGAATAATCTTGCTGAGGTAGTTGCATATAATACAGAAACGCACATTATCCGTGTATTTCTCAATAACTGAAATTAATATCACATTAACATTAATTTGTATTAATGTCTAATTAATATCTTACAATCCATAAATATTGAGATAATGTATTTACTTCTTCTGAGTGCATTCTGAGCATCAATCGTCATAGCATCGGCTTCATCCAGGATAATTAATTTAAACGCAGATTTATACATAGTGCCTGTACTGGCAAAACTCAGGATTTGGCCTCGCACGATGCCTATACCTCTATCATCGGAAGCATTTAATTCTAATACCTAAATACATGTAAGTAAAGTAAGGAACATGAATGAAATAAAGAGACATGGAATTATTCAGTGACAAATACACAACCATTGAATTAAACTGAGCTGGAGTATAGAGTTTACGAGCACACGCCAGTATAGTACTAGTCTTTCCTGTCCCAGGTGGTCCATAAAGGAGAAGATGCGGCAGTTGATTCTCATCAATGTA
This sequence comes from Trachymyrmex cornetzi, assembly GCF_001594075.2. NCBI lineage: Eukaryota > Metazoa > Arthropoda > Insecta > Hymenoptera > Formicidae > Trachymyrmex > Trachymyrmex cornetzi. The sequence continues at coordinate 549,850 of NW_017296091.1, forward strand.
CTTGTTTACTGTAACAAGCAATTCCTTTCTCATCTTATAATAAAATGCCTTACACACATTTACACGTCCTGTTTACTTGCGTCGTTTACTTACTCGTCTTTATTATCGTCTCATGGGAAATAAGCTCATCCAGGCTTTTAGGACGATACTTTTCGACCCTGAAATACAAGATTCTCAGTCGGTGTTCCTTGTTGTCGACGTCCCAAGTTTCGTACTCACCATGGTAAATTTACTTGTTCATTGCTGGACGTCATCGTGTCATAAAATCGTCGGCTCTCAATATCTCGTTTGACTTTTCTTGAAGTAATATCCACCGGTTAGTGAAAGTGGAATAATGCGCCTTCGGCTTTTAAGGTTATATCACGCTGGAACTGTTTGAATAATTTGAAGGTTATACTCTTGCCGCGTGTTTCGCCGGTTGCTCCGATCGCGCAGAATATGGCGACGCAGTCACACTTTGTTATGTGTTCCATAAATGTGAAATCGTTCCAACACGCGTCTATTTATCGCACTCGTGTTCAAATTAATCTCCTCTCAACAGAATTGCATTAATTCACAAAAAAAATTGATTATTAGGTAACATTGGAAAGTATATTGTTTTCAAACTACGAAAGTTCTAACCTTCAACTGTGGATGTGAATTATTTGTGGAGTCTCTGGACTCTTGTCACTCTTCTGCACAAACTCGATCAACATCTGTTTTTAAATCAAACTTCAACAGCAAGAACGTCTACATTGTGGAGAGCAATTATTTTTATTTCCTTTTTTTTATATTTAAAAAAGTGAAAGTTTTATCCACTGGTGTGCAAATAAAAGCATATATATTACTCTGAAATTTTTAGAGTGAATCTCACCCTTAGGCCCGATTCTATCAATGTAAGATTAACTTTAATTTCGGTTAATTTTATCTTTTTCTAATTCTAAAAATTAAAAAAAGAAAAACAGTAAGTTAAGATTGAGGTTAATCTTATGTTGGAGGAACTAGACCTTAAAGACTGAAAATTGAGTCCCTTTTTTCGAATTGGCTCAATTTTCACTTTTTAGAGTGAGATCTCCAAAAAATTTAGAGAATAATTAAGCCTTAAGCTATTTCCCTTTTTATGTCAAAAGTAGGAATTCTTATCCTATAACCAGTGTGCAATAAAAACATTGATCCACAGTTAAGGGTTAAGGCTACTTGATAGTGTTTAACCACATGTTTCGCAGTTTTGCTCTTTTGAGAGTACGCCAACAACCTTGATATAATAATAAATACAGCATATTTTGCATAAAATTTAATCTCGTGATAAATTCATTCTCAATTGATTGAACAAACAAGTTCAATCAGGTTACTGAAAAACTGAATAAATAAGGGACGAACTAGGCCAAGCGACTTGATCTAAAAATATTTATTTTGTTTGGGAACTACACAGGGACATGATCCACTCGTACAAGGGATAAGTATGGCTCATCGAATTCTCCAAAGGTATCCCAGAACAATGATCAATCGTTCCTACGAGGTAATACAAAAGTTTGAATACCTTCTTGTAATGGACTTTGAGGCCACGTGCGAGAGGTATACGGTGCTCAAGCCACAGGAGATTATCGAGCTACCATGCGCGGTGTTGTCCACCTGCGATTGGAAACTGAAGGATATGTTTCATACATATGTGAAACCCAGAGTCCATCCCACCCTCACGCCATTCTGCACAGAATTAACTGGGATCATGCAAGAGACTGTGGATGATCAGCCTTACTTCGCGGATGTGTTTTCAAATTTCTGCAAGTGGTTGACTAAAGGAGGATACTTTGACAAACCCGAGAAAAGCTCGTTCATCACATGCGGTAATTGGGATTTAAAAATGATGCTGCCGAGTCAGTGCGATTTAGATGGTATTACGTTACCGGACCAGTTTAAGCAATGGGTAGAGTTGAAGTACATATTTTGCGAATCTACCGGATATTACCCTAAGAGCTTAAAGGACATGCTTGTGCGATTGAATGTTCCATTAAAGGGACGTCTACATTCAGGGATTGACGATGTAAATAATATGGTATCGATAATACTAGCTTTAAAAGAGAAATACAACACGCAATTTAAAATTACTTCATCATTAACAACTTCTGCGATAACTTAAGTAACAGTTACAAACAGACTGAAATAACTAGGAATGTATTGAAGAAAAACACGTGACAGTTTGTTAAAAATTATTAATAAAATATCGTTTTTGTAAAACTCTTAAATTACAATAATTATATAAATAAATATTATTTTTCTCGCATAACCGATTAATTATTATCGCCTCACTGTGACTTGTTAATCAACACATCCTGTTTATTGTTTTCTGTATAAATCGCAAGTACAGCCTGCATATTACGATCTAGTTTCTGTGAACACTGTATCTTTAAAGGAAAACTCTTTTTGCTAGGTAACATTCCTTCTGCAGGAACAACACTGAAATAATCTGAATTTGATAGACTGGTCTGAAATGGCTCGGCTGTTTTGAAAAAGCTAAGAATAGTCACGGTTGCTTCATTCTTTACTGGAGGAGTCAGAGTGATGGTGGACGGAGTTACAGTGAATTGATCTCCTTGCAATTCAGGGTGTTGAACTTCATATTCTATAGTTCTGTGTAATAAAATATTAACAAGATATTTTAATAAGAAATCTTTAAGTTGACATAATTATAAAAAACTGATAAGCGTAATAAGAAATATGCATACTAGAAGAAAAATACAAATAAAAAGATCTCTTACTGAGAAGCGAAGAAACTTGCTCCACCCGCTTCATCTAAATGAGTAGTGTCGCTTATAAGAGACTGATACATCTCCGATTCATCAGTATCATAATGAACAGGCAAAGTATCATCTGCGCATGCTTCCACTGTGAGCATTATCTCATATTGATGAACGCCAGTACATAGATCATTTAGGTTTAGCTATTTAAATACACTCTGTCATTATTACATAAACAGTAATGAGGCTAAATAATATAATTGTATATACTTACAATAGAATCGCGAATTAACGTTATGCCAGGAATTAGTTGCTCTCCAGGAAAAATTTCACATATAGGATGCACAATATTCTTGAATGCTTCATTGTCATTTCCAATCGATTCACCTGACTGTTTTAATTTATTATATAATCTGACAAAAAAAGTACATGTTTACCAGTTTGAAAATTAATGCCAATAAATGTCTATTTGTCTGAATACATAGCGTATGTTTTACCTGCGTATTCGCCAACGGGTTGGTTCATCGCCATAAATAACATTTATCGTTGCCACATGCGAAACTTCCGAACGTTGCAATAACGCAAAATCTTCTTTCTTTGGATGAAATTGTATTGTTATGTCTTGAGATTCTTTAGGATTAAGTATTATTTCTTTTGGATTTATATGCCAACTAGAATCCATTATTGGAGAAATAACTAAAATATACAAATGCGTTTATTCCTACGTAACTCATATTAATATGTAATATATAAATAGAATTAGTTTAGCCAAACCTTTAGGTATGATTGTGACTTTGGCGAATGAACGTAAGTCGCCAATGTTATCCAGTCTAATACTAGCGTTCAAAGTCATAGTTTCAGAATATAAATTGCCAAGTGACAACCATAATTTTTTGCTCGAATCTTTAAATGGTCCCGAAATTTTTACTTTACTGCAACCTCCGTATCCATACAAAGGTATCTGTCAATTTAAATTATAAATATTCCTTCTCTCTTTCTTGTTGAAAAGTAAGTTAAAAGTTTTGTATTATCATTAAATATACGCACTCTTTTAAACTGCTGAGAATCACTACTCTCTCTTGTATAATGTTTGATAGTAATGTTTCCAACTACTGAGCCTACGCTATAAGGACTGAACACAACTGCAAGTGTCTTAATTTCTTGACGTTGCATTACTAATACCAGGCTTGTGTTGATAGTCTGTTTATCTCCAAGAAACTATAACAGATATTGATATAAATTGTATACAGATATTAATATAAATTATGTAACTTTTTCTTCAAACAACACAAAAAATATATATGTAGATACAATACCTTAAAACTCTTACTGTCATCACATATCTCTATTTGAATTTTAATCTTGTTATTGCTCATATTGCGAATTGTAAATTCTTTAGTTTCACTTTTTCCTGTTTTTACACTATTCCATACTAGGGCAGCGTGTGTAGCTCTAATTGGAATTACATGTCCTGTTACAGCTAAACTAGATACTGTACTGATTGGTGAATTTCTATCGCAAGGTCCAGATCTATACATAAAAAGATTATTGCTTATAATAGTAATAGTAATAATAATAATAATAATAATAATAGTAATAATGCACGTATGCGTATATATAAACCTACCTATTAGAAGTTGCACTTTGTGGCGGTAATATTGCTGGACTTAGAGATACAACATTATTAGAGAGGTGTATGGCAACGTAAATAATTTTCTTTTTCTGATTCTAATAATTTTTGTTCGGTAGTTATAATGTAGTGGTAAACATTGTTCCCGGCAACTAACTTAATTTTCGCATATCTGAAGAAATACCAATAAATAATTAAATAGTACAATAGACACATAAATTTATAATTTACAAATTAATTATTACCTTTTATTATTTACACAGTTTGCATCTGAAAATTGTGGTTTATATACAATTAAGAATAAACTCCTTTCTCCAACTTGCAAAAATATATCATCTGGTTTTATAAAAAAATCTTGCGTCGCGTTTGAATGTCCTTCAAATGGTACGATAGAAGCGAACACGTGAATTGCGATATTTCCCGAATTAATGATGTTTATTGATTTTCCTTGCTGTCTTGGAACAACTATCGGTATTTCTGTGTCGACGATTTGGATTTTACAAAAACCTATTTGTGCGTAAAGAGGTATTTCTTTTTTAAGTAATATAATGTCATCCTTGGATTGTACATATACAATTAGTTTGCCTTTCCAATGTTGTGGCTGTCTCTGCGGAGAATCTATTTAACAAAACTTTCTTACATCTCCAATAGATCAATGCCTGTATACAAAGTAGTCAGTGTAAGAGATACTTACCTACTGATGTAGATCGCGATTTTTCACATTTTATATTAGTGGTAAATTTCTTAAGTGGTTCAAGTAGAAAATGCGTTGGTCCATCAATGCTAAACATTTTTGAGCCCTCCTACGAGTTGAAAATATATAATCAGTTTTCAATACATTGATCTAATTACATTTTAATAGATTTATATCTCACTTCTAGTATTGACAGTTTCACAGGTACAGCAACGTTGTTTTTATTATAAAATGTTATAGGCAGAACTTTGATTACTTCCTCTCCAATGTATTGAAAATCTAAATTTTGTTTGTCAGAAGGACATACAATATCAAGCTCAAGTTGCTCCGGATTAACAAAGATTATGTGTTTCATAGACCATTTTGATTTTGCTACCATATCTGATAAAAATATATTTAGTATTACAAATATTGGTTTACACATTTTTAGTACTTTTACTTCAATCTGAAAGAAATAGTCCAGTTATTATCGTTACAAACAAAATTTATTTTCAGCTGATACTGAATTATACCTTTGTGGATTGGGTACTATTAGAATTTATTAAAATTTCCTTCGAAGGAATATTCAATTCAATACTTTGTGTATCTCCTACTACTTCGATTAACTTAAAGATATACGTGATCCATCTATCTCCATTATTTATGAGTTCAACATTTACTTCATTCGTCATACCAACAACACAATTGCATGCTTCTTCTGTATTCTTGCCAAGAACGATATTCTCTAGAAAAAAGAAAAAATATTGTTATATCTATCATATCTATCACATATTTTAAGTTAATAATTAAATGAACTATACTACTTGAATCAGTTTGCACATCCGTATTGTTCACTGAGAACGATGAGCTTATCATATTATTAGAAATATTTTGTTCTTTATTTTGAATATTCAAATTTTTGTAGCTCTCTTCATCGAAACTTTTTCTGTTCATTTTAAACATAGGTACATAGGACAATGCAGTCAATTTATCATTGCATGGTAGTGTGGAATTTTGCAAAGAAAATGTAAGATCTGATGTTGACGACACACCTAGTTGTTAAAGTCATATGTCAAGATATTTATACATTAAAGTTTTAATTTGATCTTTTAAATTATAAAAAAAAGTTGATTATGATATATACTCTAATCTCAGATCTCTAATATCATGAATATAGATTGAAATGCTATATTGTGCAACAAAATTCATAAAAGAATCAAATATCTCATAAAGATCTCAATTTACATACCTATGTCTTGATTAATTGAAGATACCACGTTTTCTTTATATGAATCTTCTAAAATTTTCTTTTTAGATACATTCGTGAAGGATTCAGCCTTCTTTATATTTTCATTTGAAGGAAATAATATACTTTTACGTTCCTGCTTTATATTAACAATTTCACTTATAATTTCATTTTTGGTTTTACTATCTATTGATAATTTAGCTGAATGATTCTCTACATTATCATCAAACTTGTTCGAATTTCCAATAGACATTGCTAAAATAGACTTTTCATCGGAATTTTCTTTTCTTGCGTTATTATACATTAGAGAATGATTTTTTTTCTTCTGTGCCATTAAAAGCTGATCAACCAATCGCCGTGGTGTCTCGCTGTTAACGTCTTCTAAAGTATTAACAATAGTGCTTAAACTTATGATACTATTTTCATCTATGTCCCTTGCTATATTGGGAATATGCTCTTTCTCTGTTAATTCCATTGACGATGCTGTTGCTACAATATAAGTTTTAGTGTACATGAGGAAATTTTATTTTATTTTATTAACGATTGTGTGTGTGTAATTACCTTCTGTCGAGACAGTCGATTCAACTAATACTGGTAATTTGCCCGTTTTTATAGGAGTTTCCAAAACCTTAAGGTTTGGTTTTGCTTTTCCATTTCCCAGCATTTCTATATCATCAGATTTACGTTCAAAATATCTGCCGACAGATACTTTCCGTCCAGCACAAGATCTATAATTTAGACATTAATTTATATTAACATGTATTTCATATAACGTATCTTTATGTATACAGAAACAGACATACTCGATTGATAAGTCTAGCTCTCCAATGATACCAGAAAGAGTGCTAAAGTCTATTTTTTGCTTTTCTGTTTTCATGCCTGGCATACAATATGTGAGATTATGCGGAGCAAAGCAAGTCTGATCCATCGACAATTGTTCAGCTCCTTTTGAGCTAGATAGAAATTCTTCTGACATCATCTCGTTATTAAGTGCCATTATGTCATTTTTATTGAAACTAATGCCATGGAAAGATAGGTTTATAAGAGATTGTCTTTTAGCACTACTACTGACACCAGATGAACGTGCTGTTATTTCATTGGGTTCAAAAGTAACCTGAAATTTACTTTTTCTAAAATATTCTGATTTTAAAATATTTATAAGTCACATTTCACACATAGAAACCTACACTAATTGTATACCAACTTTACTCACCGAGTGACTCATGTTGCACTCCTTGTCCAACTCGGACATACAAGCTTCAATTGGTAAAGTAAAATTTGAAACTGGCATATTGCTCGTTATATTTTGCATATTAGCATTATTTTCTTTATTTGTGTCTAAAACAATGGTCATTCAAATTAATTTCAAAATTAGAATTAATTTATGTGTACAGATATTCTCATACATCCCTTTCTATTTTTATTTACCTGTGGTTAGAACAGAATTCTTATCACTACATCTCTGTAGAAGTTTTCTGGCTATTTCAAGTTCTGCATCTATATTGGAAAAATTCAATTTCTGTTCGTCTTCCGCTGTACTTATGTTCGTAAGATCTGTCATTAATGTCATATATTAGTACAGTTCTGCTAATACAATAATTGTTCATGAATAAATAAGCAAAAATAGGACTCTTATTATCAAATCGTAACAAATTATTACGTTAAAATGTAAAAGTCAGATACAAGTGTAGAGAGAGGAGTGCAAAACAAATAAAGAATTTAATCTTAAAATATCATTACAATATATATGTTGAGATTTCTGCTATTCGCAAAATAGATTTCCAAACTCACAAAATCAGATGTTTTGGCTGTATTTTCAAGTCCTCTTCAGATTACAATAAATGAAAATTCAAGAACATTTTAACAACCTTCATGTCGAATTATTCTTAGAACAACTAAAAACTTCTTACAAGCAGCTGGATGACTGCGTAAAGAGAATTTCTAAGATATTTGGATTTTCTCATTTATTATCCTGTAATCTGAAGAGGGCTTGAAAATGCAGGCAAAACATGTAATTTGGAAAATTTTGGAAATCTATTTCACGAATAGTAGAAATCTTAACATATATATGTTCTAAGATTAAATTCTTTATTCGTTTTACATTCCTACATCTGCATTTGACTCTTAAGCTCTTCTAATGACTCATAAATTTCTCAAAAGATTTCATTACCTGACATATTATCAAGAAGACCTAACGAGGTATCCTCTTTTTGTATCGATTCATTGTCATGTAATAGATCCTGCTTGCTCTTTTCCTCACTTGATTGCTGATTATCACTGAATTTGCTTTCCAATCTGGAACAAAATATCTTTAAGACCCATTCCCATAAATAATAGTTACTTTCCATTTACACCAAAACTCAGATAATTCTCATTTGTGAAGTCATAACTCAGTTGAATGCATGTTCTTTTTTATTCTAACAAGTGAGGAGATTCAACTGAGGTTTTACCTACAATCTATACAACCTCGTGAGATCATATGCTTTACTGAGTCTTGTGTTAAATCACATTAAAAATAAGATGATAAACCTATGTTGTTATGTGATAACTTTATTAAAGTAATCGAATTAAGTGATGTCATTATGTGAGTATAAAAAATACATAAATTTAATTCCAATGTCATTTATGTGAAAATGGAAAGCAACTATTACTTAAAATCAATTATAATACATGTGATTCTCTACATAATGAGTATTTGACGAAGAATCAAAGGAATAGCAGGACGACAGTTGGTTCGAATGATGAAGCGCAAAAGGGAAGGGCCCTTTAACGAAACGCCTGTTGATTCGCGGAGATGGAGGACTTTTTCAGAGAATGCCTGAGATAACATACATGGCTTTTCTGCGGACAGTGGACGTCGCCTGTGGCAGTGGAGTGCTCAACACCGTGTCATTTAACACGCCGGAACTCTTAGGTTTAATAGGAGTAAACATCGTATAGATCCTTTGTTCCGATCGTGGCGATGGGCCCAACGAACGATTCGAGGAACGGATCTATCACTTGTATCAACAGTCCTTCATTGTTTCACAATCGCGTAAACTTTGCGAATCCGCTCAGACGCGATCACACATAACCCACATTCCTACTCAGGTTTTAAACAATAACAGTCGATCGATTTTACGTTCAAATTTGAAAAGTCTTGGAGGTCACCGACGATTGGACACGGATTTGAAGGCCGCGACGTTGTTTATCATCCTACCGACGCCATGTGTAATCGCCATCTGCTGGCGAACGTCGTTGCGAAATTCGAAATTCATCAGTAAGGTCTCGGCCGGTCTTTACGTTGTTTTCGTAATTTCCTTTGAATTATCTTCGCAATTTCGTATGTTTCACAAACGAAACTTGAACCTTCGGACAGTTCGATTGCATTTGGCCTGAGAAAGCTGTAACGATTTTCTGAAAATTTTTCTTTGAAAAATTTAATTTTTATATATTTGTTTTTTTTAGATAATGAGATTACATAAGTAATATACATATGTATATTTTGTATGTGTACGTTATATATATTATTTTTTTATTTTTAATTATTCATTCTATCAAAATATGGAGTAATTAATATATTATGATCATCTATTAATTATAATTTTAATGTAAAATAATTGTTAAAGTTATTTTTATTACGTTTTTAATAGATATATATACTTAATGATAGAGTTGTAAAACATAAATTAACCATTAACATAAAAATCGCTAATAAAAAGCCATATGATTTTAAAAAATCTTTAATAAAGGAAATGATTTTACATTGTGTCTTATGTTACTTTTATCCAATTCTAATCTGATAATATAATTTGATAACACATCCGCAGACATCTCTTATAATTCTAATAAAATCACATTTATGCTTTCAAAATAAATAGTCGATACAACCAAGTGTAAAAGTACGGCTATTATTCATACATACTATCTATAATAAAGTAATTATATGTAATAATTGTAATAGGCCATTTAGAGCTACTACATATATACTGGCATAACTTTGTTATATAGCCAATCAGGACAATTATTTGAAACATGCTCGCTTTCTCGCATTTTATGCATTCACATCTTTGTAATATGTATTACTTCATATTCATAATCTTATATTTGTCATTAACAATATTATGGTTAAATTACAGATAATGATAAGAACACATTTTTTAATTGCATATCTAATGCAATTAACTATCTATTATTAATCTTATAGAAAATACAGAATAACTTTCTTGTCATCAAACGATTCCATCTTTTGGCATGCAAATTTTTTAATTGACATTTCCATATTGCGATTCACGCTGAAATTTTATACTTGTTTTGTGAACCTTCGAGACGTAAAACATGTAAAACGATGAATCAATGATGCAAAGAGTCAATGTAATGTATTATAAAAGTTAAGCATAAAAATGCATTCAAACAAGATTGTTATAAAATTTATTCGATTACATTTTTATAAATTTAATTGGATTTTGCGCAAACAGCATTCGCTTCTTCATTACGTTGCATGACTTTGTAACTTGTAATATATAAATTTTTTAATTTAAAGAAAAAACGTTCTAAATATAATATAGGACGATAACAAGGAATCAACTTTTGGTTTATGTTCTCCTGAACTATTGAAATACTAATAATTAATATAATACTTAGAGTCTTATTATATAAAAAAGATATAACACACAAAATTATTTTATTCATCATTCGAAATATTTCTAACAAAACGTTATAATTAATATAAACAAATTATCATTTTATTCTTGTAAACAACTTATTCTGCGTAAAGAAAAAACTGTTCAACATTAGTTGACTTATTTATATTATAAATACATATGCATATATATATATATATATAATACACATACATATATATATATACATGTACATATACATATATACATACGAAGTATGATTAAAAAGTCACCAAATTTCTTTGTTACATGCTAATTTGAAGGAGCGTCAAAATCACGTTATTATCACGTGCTGGTCTGTATTCCAAAAATAAATATTCACTACATGCATTTGTAACATTCATAACGTTATAACTCATTATACACGCTCACAGTACAATACTATTTGCTGCACAAAAAATTAAAGATAAAATACTGTGCATGTGGTATTTATTTTTAAAATAAAGATTTTCTATCATATAACGACTTTGATGCTTCTTCAAATTATTAACATGCAAACAAAAAATTCTATTCTGTCTTTTTATAGATCTCGTACGCACACACACATACACATACGAACACATTTGCACGCACACACATACATAGTTAAATAACTAATAAAGAAGTCATAATTGTAAAGACGATTATATTATAGGATCAAAAGTTAAATTAATACATTATTTATATTTGCTTAAAATGTAATAGTAAAAAATATCTGAATTGAAAATGATGGTTACGGTCTGCGTTATTTGCTGCACACTGAACTTGTACGCCAAACTTACTATTTATATAATGATTAACGAATTACAGTGAGATTCCTATCGAATGTTGCTCCTATCAATGTAATAAAAATTCAACTGATCCTAAATCCGCTGTATTTCTGTATCAAACAGTCGATACAAGATTTTTCTTAACAATAAGCTCAATCTGGACCTTGCTATATTTCGTTAGTTTCTTAAATCTTTTTAGAATAAGCATAAAAACAGTACGATACAAATACATAATATTTAAAAATTGGGTCAGGAAAAATATTTAGGAAATTTTTAGTTATTATTTTTTTGCGTCAAAAAACATCAATTAAATTATGATAGAGTAAGAGGATGGTTTGATAAAAGGGAACAAGTGTATATATATTTCTCGAATAAGATATAAGTGCAATAAATTCTTCAAAAAGTGATTGAACAATGTGGTCATGTATAGAAGTATTGAGAATTCGTATTTATTTTAGGCAAGCGCTTAAGTCAATTATAGCTTTGCTTAAAGAATTTTTTGTTTAGTCCCATTTAATTGGTCTGTGTGATAAAGACAAGTATCTTAAGAAATTGTTTTCAAATAAATGTTTTAATTAAACTTCTCGATTTTTGTTTCGTTTTCATGGTATCGCATATTGGTATAATACGGTATACACGTTCTTTTCTTATGAATTTGAAAGATTAGGAAATTTTATACTAAGCTAGATATTAATGTATGTATAAATAATGTTTCATTGTCGCGCAGTATTGCATGTATCATTACTGATGTAAAAAACATAATTATTAATTTAAGAGATTTGCAATTGCAGGAAACATTGTTATAATATATAGTTGTTATTAAAATGATACAGCATCATCGAATAAGTTTTGATTAAAAAAGTGAAATACATATAAAGCATTAGCAGCTATTGAATGGAAGATTTAGAAAATCGGTGAAGAGAGAAAACTACTATTCGCAAATATTCTTAAAAATGGATAATCCATTTATGATGTTGACATAGATATATTAATGATTATTTTTGATTAATCGCAAAACTTACCATCGATATTCCTTATATTTTTTAATTTCTATGACTTAGTAATATTATTTTACTTTCGGACAATTTGAGAGACGAAGATTATTTTTTTTATAATAGTACATGAAGTGAAATTTTAACGACAAAGATTCATTTTATTTTTTACATTTTCATTTTCAAATGTAAATAATATTGTTATCAAAACTTTCTACAGATGATAATTTTAATAACATACAAGTATCTTTAACAATGGTATCTCCTGATCGTATTTACGCAAAGGCAGTTTAATAATATCTGTATTGAAAATATGTTTATTAATGTAACTTCTGTTGTTGTCTTTTGATTTATTTTACGCTCACGCACCATAAACCTATGTGTCGCAATTATGAATTATATATTAAATAATAATTATAATTAAATAATGTACTTTGCTGACTAATTAACTCCAAGATGAATCGCATATGGCGCGCATATCGCTGTAACTTAATCTTAAAACGTTTATTTATATGAACGTCATTATAACTAGAACAACAACGACGATGATTATGCTGATGATTATAGCACTGTAAACGATGATAAAAGTAGTAATTACAACTTTATTGTTGCTTTTACTGTTATTAATTTTTATGTTTTTATTACTATTTTATTATTGTTATATTAGTATTATCGTTTTATTATTATTATTTATTCGAGGTTTGTCCATCAGGTCTATCCTATGATCCATCCGAATCCATAAGGGGGGCATGTAGGTAATACCCTGTGATAGAAAAATTCGCACCGTAGTTATCTCTTACATATCGCTGCTTAATGTTATTATTATTATCATTATTGTTATTTCATTATTTAACAAATTTGTATCTTACGCATTGCATGCTATTTTTTCACGGAAAACTTAGTTTTTTTTAATATAACTGATGAAATATTAGAGAAGTGCATTTTTCAAATTGAGTATATTCATTCTTTCTCTGAAGTCAATTACAATAGTCTTTGTTACTTCAAATTATTTTTTATTTGATTTAAGAAATATAACAAAATTCTTCTATCGACTTTCATATATACATTTTCGATGTAAAATGTTTATAATTGTAAATATAAGTGGAAAAATGTTAAAAGTTTTAAATATTATTTATTTAGTATAAATAATATCTATCGCGATTTGCTGATCAGTGGCTTGCAATTAATGTTATCCTGCCGCGAATATTTTTCGAAAAATTGAAATCTTTCTCATCTATGAGCAAATCTTGTTCGATTTATATCTTTCTTTTAATCTGGATCTAGGTAGATCTTTTAATGTGTAGATCTAGATAACGGCGGGTACCTTCTACCAGTCTTTTTTCCTTCTCCATTCTAAGTATTTTAATTATTAAAAAATCATATTAAACCCTGCATATATTACTCTATTTTTCTCTTTCCTTTTTTTTCTCTTTCTCCTTTTCTCTTTCTCTCTCCTTTCCTACCTTATAATAAATTATCAAATGTAATTTGAGCTATGATTATAGAAGTTTTCAGAATATCGCACTTCAAATAATTCTCGTATATATGGCACAAATAAATGTAATGATTACTTTGGCTATTTTATTTCTTCCACGCAAATATATAAAGTGCGAGGAATGTAATATAGTTATAAATATATTTTAATATGTGGGACATATTTAAAAAGTAGACTTAACAAAAAAAACAAAGGATAAAAAATTTAATAATTACTTTGTTCATAGAAAAACTAGAATGATATAGGTTAATGAACCAAAGTAAATAATATAATTATACTCTGCGTTTCTAATACTTTCTTAATTAAGTTTTTATACTTGAAATATTTTTTAATTGAAACTAGTGTTTCGATCTTTACCAAAGTCCTTCTCAATCAATCATCAAAGATAAACTGAGCGAAATATTTCAAGACTTATCTTCAATTACATCTTGGGAACAAAATAAAATAGATAATTCATATTAATTATTTTGCTATTTGTCTATGTTAAATCTACCCTTAAAATGTCCTACATATTTGTATATATTTTTCTCATTTCTTTTCTTTTCTTTTTTATCTTACTCACACACACACACACACACACACACACACACACACACACACACACACACACACACACACACACACACACACACACTCGCTCACTCCCTCACTTACTCCATCTCTCTGTTCTTTATTTGTTAGATTATGCGGTCTAATGTCTCGATATTTAATATTATACCTATACACATAACATAAATTTGCAACATCTCAATTAACAATAAAAATCTTCCAACTACTTTCGATTTGTCTAGCGCATGCAAGAACATATCACAATACTTGTGATATCACAATCATATCGATATTAACCAATTCACGCGATTCAAGTATAAATTGATTTATCGTTCTCATAACACTATTTAAAATCATGAAAAATATAATTACAATATTCACTTGCTCACATTTACATCGATAAAAATGTCTTTAATATTGACAATTTTAAAAATCAGTAATCGATCGTCGCTGATGTTACTGTTGATAATTTAAGGAAAGACTGTTGTGATGATTTAATCGCTGCATGGACGGCCCTGGGTTTTCTACAGCATACTAAAACCGCCACAGGCTAGATCTACGTGCTGATGTTGATCCTACAATAAACAGAAATTTTGTCAGTATAACTTAAGAACGACATTCGGCTGTTGTCATGATTGGTGTCGTGATGATTTGTTACGGGTAGAATAAAAATTTGTTTAAATTCTGTTAATGTTTGTCATTCTAAAAAAAAGTAGATGAGAAGGATGCAGTTTGCACTATATGGGATGCATTAAAAAATCTAATAATTGTATACACAACGTAAAAATGTTGTGTGAAATATTCTCAATTTAAACATCTCTGAATAAGAAACAAAAAGTTGTCTGAGAAAAAATCAAATATTTAATCTTTTATAAACTATCAATCTATATATCACTATAATCAATATGTGCATTTTAATATATTTAGAAAATTGACTCTTTAGAAAGTTTTCAATATGTGCTTAATAAGCACATATTATATGATACATTTATTTACTTCATGGTACTTTTTAAAATTAAAATTTCGAAATTATTTAGAATTAAAAAAATATTCGTAACAATTAAAATAAAGCTCATAAAATAATAAGTTAATTAAATTAAATTTTAATTGTATTGTATATTTAGTTTTTATTCCAATACTGTAAACAAGCTGATGTACAAGTATTTTATGTTAAATAAAATTAATTATTTGTTTATATTTAAATATATCGATTACACTTGACTTTCATTTAGTAAAAATTTTTATTCAGTATAACTGCACAATTTTTTGTCCGAAATGCAACCATTTTCTCAGAAAATAAAAATGAACAATACGAAAAATACGTATATTTTTGGAAAACATATTTGTACCCGCTTGTGTTACGACATCCTCCTTTATCTATGGTTGTACCGACCAGCATGTGAAACAGCCACCATCTCTATGGGTAGAGATCCCCTTCGTTTGACAAATGCTTCGGGGACAGGATCACGCTTTCCTATGTCTCTCTTCCATTTGAGCCACGTACCATTGTCGTTCCCATCGGTAGATCCACAGGTAAACATTTCTGGGCCACCACTACTTCGTCTTCTTAAAATTTTTTTCCGGTTTCGCGGTTTACTATTTACATTATTCCTACTAAATAGATCGCGACGTAATTCGGATATGTCTGCTGGTATTGATCCTCGTCTCGGAGAAAGCATTCCAGACACGGTACTATCAAATTTACTAATGCCGTTATTGTTGCTGCGGTTACTATTATTGTTGTTATTATTATTGTTGTTTATTGAAATGCTTTCACGCTCGCCTGAAATAATTTAATGTAAAATTGCATTTCTGTGTTATAATACCATTAAAATATACTTACGAGTTAAAGTAAGGACATTTTCTAAAAGATTTCCTAATGCAGTCTCTTGCGGAAGACTAGATCTTCGTAGATCCGAAAAATTGTCTCCTCGATATCCTAGAGTTAACCGGTTACAACTTCCACCTAATATATAAAAGAATGTGTATTCACGATGTAAGTGATATAAACTATACTTCTAAATAAAAATTATAAATTTAAATTTCATTTTTTAAATAAAAATTTGTTAAACTAAAAAATAACTGAAATTAATTACTTTTGCTTTATTTAGTAATAATGTTTATTATTTTCATCGTTATTTTTCAGAGTATTATACTATCTTTAAAATATTTTTTATGAATATATTAAAACATCACTAACAATAAATCTTTCTATTTAACACATTCGTTATCACTTCGTTATAAATAATAAAAATTGTGTTATAAATCTAAAGTTATATTTATTATATAACTTTATACAGCATCCAGTATTGCGCTAATAAAAATAATTTTGTTCAATATAACTTTATTCAATATATGTAATCTAAATTCAAATCATGTATGTAATTTATCTGTTATATATAAGATGTTTTTATATAAATTATTCGATAAAGTTAATTTTATTTGTTTAAGGGTATCAATATATATATTGTATATCTCGATTTATAAGAGATTAATCAAAATGTTCAAAGTTATTAATAAAAAATGTGAGGTAAATTGATCCGTTTTTTTTTTCGGAAATAATATAAACTGATAAAATTCTATTAGTTTGATCAAATTTATAATTATGATTTATGTTTACAGTCTCTCTTTCTCTCTCTCTCTCTCTATATATATATATTTTTTTTTTAAATCTAATATGTTTATAAATAGAAGAATTAGAATATATGCTCTAATACCTTGATGTTTAGTAATATCAGTTGGTACTGATCCACGTCTGCAATTATGATCAACTCTGGTAGATATATTCGTTGAAGTAAAATCGTCCAATTTCGATAGAAGACCAACTGGAGCTGATCCGCGTCTTTTTGCCCATCCCTGAATTCAATATTGATAACAATATATGCAACTAGAAAATTTAAAGAAAAAGTAAAAAGAAATTTGATTATTACAGATTATATTAACAAAAAATGTGGGGCGAGCAAGAAGTATAAGTGAAGGATAAGAAAGCGGCGAATAAAAAGAGTGACAATACTGCATTAGGTATAGGAAATAAAAAAGATGAGATTTACGAATAACTAAAAAAGATTTGACTTCAAAGTTTGGTGTAATCAATAACAAAGTTACGGAACAGAAGTAAAGAGAGAGGGGGGAGAGAGAGGGGGGGGAGAGAGAGAGAGAGAGAGAGAGAGAGAGAGAGAAGAAATAAAAAGATTATTGCAGAAAGATATCTGAGATAGGTACTAGGAATAGAACAAAAGACAGGATATGTGACAGGGCAAGAATTACAAAGGAACAAAGTGAAAGAAAGAATAGTATATAGGAATATGAGAAAAAACTGAAAGAAGAGTAAGATTGGAGTGTTGAAAAAAAATTAAAGAGAACAAGAAGAGATTACGGAAATAAGAAAAGAGGAAAGATTGTTTTAGAGAGAGGAGATGGAAACACTTGGATGGAGGAGGAAGAGTAGGATACTGAATAAACATAAACAATTAATCGCAAGGAAAAAAAGATGAAAAAAAACAGAAGGTCTAAAGAGTTTTAGATATAACAGATGGTATAAACAAATAAAGAGAATGAGGAAGTACCAAGATATTAAAAAAGAGCTGAAAGGAAAGCCATATTTATCTAGATGATGAAATGAGGACGGATAGTACTGAGAAATGTAAGATGTGTAAAATGGGTAGGGAAATATGAAAATTAATATGTGCAAGAAAAATTTAAAAGATATGACAGACAGAGGGAAAATATCAGAGAAGATATTTTCTAGGGAAAATGAAGGAAGAGAGTTAGTGGTTGAAATAACTAGAGGTTAAAGAGAAATGAATCACGAAAAAGAAAGAGAAGTGAGGAAAGCAGAAAAAACAAAAATGGGGGAAAAAAGAGAAAAAAGGAGAGAGAAAGACCTTAAATAGTAAAAATGTAGAAATGATTTTTCTTCAATTTTTTAACATAGTATATGAGAGAATTTTTTTATATTTTAAAAGTAAAATAAAATCTCATTGTTTATACATTTTAATGTGTTAAACAAATGTTAATTTTTATAAGACATATTGAAAGAATTTTATTATATTTCTAAGGGTTGAAATAAACTGTAATTATAGGACTAATATTTCAAAATATAAAGATTTCCTATTGTTTGTTGTAACTACATTGGATTATGATATTGGAAATAAAAAGTTTAAGTGTTCTCCACATTATACATAAAAAGTAACTTGTGTCTTCTTATTTCGTAGATAGCTGTACAAACTTGATAAATAGACCAAAATTTACAAAATATATTTTTAAAGTAAAAGTTGTAGAACATAATAGAATAAATATACAAAAGATGAGATTGAATACACAAGAGCATAATTAAACTCATATATTCATCGCAAACACGAAGTATAAAAATATTAAAATGAGTGCAAAAGAATTTCATTTAACAAATTCATTTCGACATATAATGTTAGAAAAAGTGATATCTTTTATATATTCACGTTATGATCTAATATAATTATAGTAAAAAATTAGCCTTAGAAATCATTGCTAGATTACCTGATTGCCTCTACGAGATGATGCTTTAGCGACGTCGTCATTCGTTCGGGGATCAACATTTTCCTTCATTTGCGCATCGGAATTGAACTTTGAGCTCTTTGAATTTTTTTCTTTCACGTTATCTAATTCCTTTCTATTGCCAATGACAACACTAGCTTCTTTATTCGAATCATCGATACTTCTTTTTGGCTCACTACCACTGTCACTCGATGAAGATACACTATGATTAGGAGGCGAATCAGGAGGAGTACCGATAAAGAACACTTTGTGAGTGCTAAGCTCAGAAGACACGGGTATTGTGGTATATCGTCTACCTGCATGATCGACCGTTATCGTTTTACATTCTGTGACAGAAGTTGAATATCTTCGCGGTTCTTGTGCAGAATATGCGCTCAAAGTCGATGAAGTAGATTGATCTAATTTTTTGGGCAACAACGTAGTTTGTTGTTCTTGAACTGTTAATTTCGGATCACATTTAAATTCCGTGTTGCAATCTAAATTCGACTTACATTCCGCAATGCACATGTCAGGAACACATTTGTTTTTGTCACTGTGAGAACCCGTTAACGTAGCATAGAACATTTGCGTGGGATCTGGATCTTGAGCGGAAGAAGGCCTTTTATATCTATGTTTAGAGAAAGAATCATCAGTGCGAACAGTCTGTATAGAATGGCGACGCATGGAATTGACAGTATGTTTCTGTTTTGTTATATCCAACAAAGTCGAGCCTTGTTTTTTAACAGATGTATCCGTCGGTACTTCTTTAGAAAGAGGACTTATACTGGATTTCTTTTGATAACGTGAATTAGGATCGTGTGAACAGTACCGACCGCTTGGACATGATTTTTCTTTCGTATGAGTCGAGCAACTAAAAGAATTGTCAGTTTCCAGCAACGTCTGAATGTAACATTGTGACATCTCCGCAGTCGCAGACATATACCTCATTCTTGTACTTGGTTGCAACGGAGGGAAAGTCTGTTGTCGCATAAGTTGTTTAGTTTGTGCGCTGTACTGATTATTCGATTGCAGAACTGTATTTAATCTCGATGCTTCGGTGCTGCTCGTAATACTGGCTATACTTGTCTCTGGTAAGAGATTCTCTGCGCTAACTGGTCTCTCGACAACACTAACATTTGACTCGCTCGTATTACTTTTGGAAGACAATAGAGACAATGAACTCGGTCCCAATAAATTTTGATCTTCCATTTTCCAGAATTGATTTTTCGCTTTGGCTTGTTCGATCGGCATACTTTCTCTTCTATTCGGCTGGATTAAAGGTAAGTGCAATGATTTCGATACACTTAGAGGAACGGAATGACGTCTACCAACGCGATCGAGTCCAACTCGTCCTGGCAATGTCGGCATTCGCGCTGTTTGCACATAAGTTGCTGGTATCAGTAGATCAATACTGCCCGAATCTTCATCAGCGGCCGTTTCTTCGCCCGAACTAATGACTCCTTCAGGTTCATTAAATTCAGAAATGTCGGTTTCTTTTTCTTCAGTTACCTCTTGGTTAATCAGTGATTCCCATTTTTTCTGATTCATTTTTAAATATTCCATTAATGACACACTCAAACCATCACCGAGAAAACGATGCCATTCTACGTAGAGAGGAGTAACGACGTGTTTGAAAAAACCAGCTTGGATTTTTGGGATGCTAGTGGTATGTCGATCACATAATGGCGTTACTGGAAGATTTAAACGACGCTCGTAATCGCCTTGTCTGAAAAACTCTTCGCAAACCTTGTAAGACCATTTCCTAGATATATCCCACGGTCTACACGGATTGGAAATATCTGCGCATTTTAGAGCAATTTGTAGGATGAAATGACGATCTTCCTCGCGTTTCATTTCAAGTGAATTGTTGCTCAAATAATCCTGCAATAAAATAAATAAAAAGAAATAAAAAAAACACGTCATGATTAATTTAAATAATTAAAAAGGAAAAAAAATGTAAGGAGATGTACCCTAAAACGCGTAAGAAATTCTTGTTGTCTTGTAATATCTGTTGCTAAAATCAATGAACTGATATGCCGTTGAAGTTCTGATCTTACGTCGGCTGGTAATTGTGCCGAAACACCGCTTTCTAGAAGACATCCTATAGCCGATCTCCAGTGATGATTTTCGAGAACAGAAGTATTCTGAAAGTTGTTAACCTTCGATTACACAGATAGATATCGCTTAATTTATAAGTTATTTATAAATAATAATTGTCAGAAAAGAAATAAAAAATACATATAACAAGGTGATTTATAAATAAATTGCAATAATACTTAAGGAATAAGTTTAGAGCATTTAAAAAAGAATGTCACATAATTTGTATAAATTTTATTTTTTGAACAATAAATTGAAAAATAATATTCGCGATATTTTTGTTTACTATTAATTTACGATAGATACGTTTTTTGATTGAATATTTACAAATAATCTCACTATAAAATTAAATATCAATTTATAATTCACATCAAGCTAACGATACTTTTAAAGTGACATGATTCAAGAGATTTGATTCTTCTTAAAATATATTGTTAAACGTAATAATTTAATACATATTTGTTTATACATGGTTGCACGCACTTTCAACTTTTATTTTATTTATCAATGAAATGGGATTTGCAAAAGATGAAATAATACATCATAATATATATGTATAAATGAAAAGCAACTCATATAATTTACAATTTAGATAGATATCGATGAGAATTTAGTTAAGGTGTGGACAAATTGCAGCATTTAGCTTTCTAGTTACTATTTTATTCCAATATGTCTGGATAACATTATATTTTTATATATAATTTTTTACAAAGCAGCTTTCTAGAATTTAAAGTATAGTTAGAAAATGTGTATTGACGAGTAAATTGTATTTGTAACGATGTTTTACCTTACAATTTTCTTGTAGTGAAATATGATATTAATTCTAAACAATATTGTGAGGCATGCTCATACCTGCTCTTTTGTCTTGCACACCTTAGCTTATATGTATAGCACGAGTAATAATTATGACATTTATGACATTCCCACTTCGAAAGTTTCATCATCATTCGAAATCTAATTCATCGAAATATTTCTGTATGATCACTTATTGCAATATAAATTCATATTTAATATTTACAATAATAATTTAATATAATAAAAAAATTAAATGCATTTTATTCTTATAATTATACCTCTAATATTATATACCTCTAATATTATATATATTTTTTATTATATCACATCAAATAACTAACACATTTTCCCAAATTGATGAATTAGATACGGTAAATTATTTAAGAGATATAATGACAGAAATTCTCCAAAAAGTGTGAAAAATTTACTTAAAGAATAATCATCTATTTTTTAAATATTATTATAATTATTTATAATCATTATTATTAAACTCATATTAAATTTATATTTTGCAATGTAGCAAGCACATCTGTTTTGATTTTGTAATCATATTTTGTGTGATAATATGTGAGAGCAATCGACTGGTAGTCAACAGGTCTCGGATTTGAATCCAACCCTCATCCCACATACATGTACCTCGATTTTCAATCTGGATTTTTTCCATCCATATTTTATAAAATTTGGCATTTTCCTCGAAATAAATTTGTCGAGATATATGCAGTTTTGTCAAAGTTAAATATAAAAAAATCCAGCTTGGTACGACGAATCGAGTATACAAAAATATATTGCATAATTTTAGAATTAAAATTTTCGATACCAACTATAAAGTGGTGCAAATAAAAACGTATAGTTCTATTTAACAAAATAATGTTGAGCTTGAAATCTTTTAAACAAATGCTCTCAAAAAAAATTTTTCTTTTCTTATTTTCTTAATTGCTCCCTCGAAAAATATAACTTTTTTCTCAAATATGTTTTTATTATCTAAACTAAGAGAAATATTTAAAGTGGAAGTCAAAATATATGAAATTATAATAAGAAAAAATTTTTGTATGAATTGATTTAAAAAATACAATTCATACATACGTTAAATTTATTATTTGTTATTTTCTTAGACATTAACATTAAAAGTTAATAATTTTAATATGCCAGAAAATATCAAATTTATATGTTAGATCTTCCTATATATGATCAAATATTAAAAAATTATCTAACTTATATGTATATTTGTAATCTATTTTGCAATATTAACGTTTCTTTCGTAAGTTTGTATGATTGAATAATAATTTAATGAAAATTATTTTATTACCGCACGTTATCCTTAGATTTTCAATTCTATAATGAACAATTTAACGAAGATGCTCCTACCTGATAAAGTGCAGCTAAATGATTACTCGTTGCGACCAAAAACGGTTGATTAACACCCGGATGATCTAAGTCATGCGTTACAGCCGCTATCAAGGAAGCCATAATTTCTAAATTGGTTAGATGTGTTTTAATCTGCAAATTTATAACTCGGTCATTCTGTCTCACTGAAGAATTGAGATATTACATGCTGTTTGCATTTAAAAATATTCTACATTTGTTTATAAAGTTGAAAAATAAACATAAAAAATTACCTTTTTTTCTTGGAGGAAGCAATGCATTGCCTGAGTGACATCCGTCGCATGTATACTGTTGTGGTAAGGATTTGTACTGTGATAACCCTCCTCGATAAAAGCTTCAATTAAATAATTACATAAATTATTTGACTATAATATTCAAATTGATCACTTTTTCAAAAATTTTTATTAATTTTTATTTTCTTATTTTTATTCCATCTTCTTTTTTTACATAATAAAAATCATACAAATCTCTCTTAACTTTCCTCTCTCTCCCTCTCTCAGAAAAAATATGATTAGATAAGTGATATTTCTATGTGCTCATCACTGCTTTGCATTATAATCAATATAGACCAAATAATAATCAACGTGTTTATAAGAATCGCGGAATGTTAAACAGTTATAAGTGCATTCTTACCAAATAATTTCCATACTGTTACAACATCCAAACTGAAGTATTGAAAAAGACCATAACAATGGAAGAGATGGACACATAATACCGGCAGCGAACGACCTGAAAATTAAACACAGCATTACGTGTGACGATTACCTAATTATAAATGAATTAATGATTATGTTGTAATTTTTTAGTGAATCTGTATTTATTCAAGTTAAATCTCTCTCTCTCTCTCTCTGTTAATACTTTAATAATTTAAATATTTTGTGTAACTTTTTAAATAAAATTCTTTTTTCAAATATATATATTTGGATAATCTGAAGATTTAAAGCTTGTTTAATAATAATGTCATATTAAATCATTTTTAAATATTAAAATTATTCATATCTGAAGTATAGAATATTGAACGCTACTGTATTCTTTTGTTTAAATATTTAAATATTAAAAGTTATTAAAATTCTTTTTAATGCAGGTTTTTAAAGTGTCATTTAGAAATAATTAATGCAATAAACCAAGTTTAATTCTCTCTTATAGACGAATATTGGAGATTATTTTGCGTAACAATAAATTTTTCTTTCCAAACATAGTCCAATTGATCAAAAGACAAAATTAGGATAATGAAAGATTTTAATACATATTATTTATTTTTAATAGAAGATTATAATTATGCTTTAAAATAAAATAATTTTTTCTAAACGAAAACTTATTTAAATACTTTTCATATCTTTCAATAAGATCAAATTTTCTAACATATTCTGTTCTGCGCTATTTTTATGTGACTTTGTTCAGACCGTCTATTAACATTAAACCATATTAACATTAAACTATATTTAATTTATTATTATGTGCCAAAAGCTTTTATTGTAAAAATTTTCAAACCAATCCGAATAGGTATAAAAAAATAAAAATAAAAATTCCTATTGTAGCATTTTTACAAATTATATATCATTATTAAATTTATTCAATTAGATATCATCATATAATTTTTATTTGCCTAAAAAGTTATGACGTAGTGATAAAATTTTTTTTTTAAATTTGTAATATTAAAATAAAACGTAAAAAGTATAATTTAAAATTGGTTGTTTTATTGTAAAAATAATATTATAAAAATTTATATACGTGATTTTCATTATACTTACCACCTGTGACTGTTTCCAGCGTGAAAGCATTAAAGCGCCAGTTTCCAGCTCTTTGTAACACGCACTGTAACACATATAATCCAAACATGATGGTACTCATAATGGGGTATTGTTAGTAGAAGGAATAAAAATATAAACTTAGCGCGCGCATGAAAATATAATGAGAAAAGAATGTCATTTTATTCTTATATAAAATCAAAATTAATAAGTAAAAAATTGTTTTAATTTTTATTATTTGTAACATAATATAGGGGGGAGTCTATTCTTCATCATATTCTTTCTAGATCACAAAATTTTTTATTTATTTTTATATAAATTGTTTTTCGAAAGTGTTGCATTATATATAATTTATAAATTATAATTATAAAAATAAAAAGCTTTATTTTAGATATTAGAAAAATAAAATCATAGATATAGTTTAACAAATTTCTTTTTATAATTAAAAAAAATTTACTTCAACAGAATTTTAATTTAAAATCTGATTATAATATAAAGTATTACTCAAAATTTGAAAATTAATACAAATTTATATAAAAAATTCGTAGCAAAAAGTAAATATTTTTAATATATTATTATTTTCCGTCAAAATAAAGCAATTTTTCTAAACAAAAAATTATTTAAATATCTTTTACAATAAGATTAAAACCTCTAACATGTTCTGTGCTGCACTATTTTTGCGTGACTTTCCGTTTAGATCGCGTGTATCAGCAGTGGCCCATGTTGGCGCATTTATTACATGTGCTAAAAACATATGTTTTATAATAATTTTAAGGTTTAAAAATATATTATTACATATTAAAATAAAGGCAACATTATACAAAATACAGTAATTAATAATTTTAAAAAACATAGAGTATTATTAAAAAAACAAATGTGTGGAAATATGTAAAATATTAAATATAGTTAAATATAAAACAAGTTATATACTTTTAAATGAATAACATAATTAAAACAACATATTAATATTAAATATAATATGAAATATTTTATGATAATATATAATATATCTGCTTATATATATTCGAAATATTATAAAAAGCCTGAATGACAAGTTTAATATGGTTCTTCTGACCTGACCGTCGTGTCGCTAACATGAAATGTGTTAAGGATAAAATTTATACGCATTCAAATTTTGTCTGTACACGTCTGGTTTTGCAATTTCCAAATAATCACTGATTACCATCGTATAACGTTTTTAAAACAAGCATATCACCTACTGTGTGTGTGTGTGTGTGTGTGTGTGTGTGTGTGTGTGTGTGATTATTATCACCTTAATATTTATCCACAAAAATCAATGCAAAAGTTAATACGAGGGCGTTCAAATTTAAATTATAATTTAATTTGCAAGCTCAAATAATGAGACGTGCTTGAATGCGGTTCGCATCACTTAATATTCTGGAATGTGTACTTTCTTGAAAAAATTGGCAGATTTGCTAATGTAAAGCTCGATAGAAGCGACAAATATGAACAAAGAAGTTCATCCAAACATGGAACAACGCATAATAATTAAATTTCTTACCAAGGACGGAGTAAAATATGATCTCGGAAATATGCACAAGGATGGAAAAAGCACAGTATGGCAAGAAAACGTTGTCAGATATAAGCATTTATAAATGGAGTGAGGCTTTAAAGAAGCTCGACAACGCGTCAAGAATGAACCGCATCCCTGGCGCCGAAGAATATCGATAACGGCAGAAAATGCTGACCGAATTGATGAAGTTATTCGTGCTGATCGGCGCATTGTAGTATAGGATATTGCCTCAATTTTGAATATACATATATGCATACCCATATTTTCGAGGATTTTATTCCCTTCTTAATAAGAAATTTTATATTATGCATTGTTTCACGCTATATAGGATGAACTTCTTTCATCATATCTATCACTTCTGAATTTCGCGCTGACAAACCTATCAATTTTTTAAAAAAAGTATACATATATAGATTTCCAATCTATCCACTTATATATATTTCTCCGTAATAGAGCAATAAGTCTAACTGTACTTTAAAAAAAAAATTCTATATTAGGTATAGGTATGTTATTATTTTAAGGATGTCGCATTAATTGTATTAGCTGCTGTGCTTGAAGTTGGTATATGTAAAAAAAAAAATGGGAGAAATTTGGGAAATATGCTACTTCTCTCATTTTTCTATGATAACAATAAAACAAGATGTATCTTATCAAGGGCGTTGGCGTGAAACAAAATTTTCTATTCATATTCATGTGCACTATGTATGAAACAAAAAAGCATTTGTTAGACTTAAATCTCGACTGAGATCTAATAGAAAATATTGCTGTACGATATCGATGAAAATGGTTTACATTTTTTACGAGTATTATAATTATTTTGAAAGTTTTCATTTTTTATGTATAAATTACCTGCACCAGTCCGTGGAAGATATCGTCCAAGATACCTGGTTCCTGATTCAAGGATCTGGTAGTAAGCTTCTTACGTCGTCTTTTATGCATCGTCAGAAATCGGCCAGTATGTCTGGGTCTATATTGATCGATGTCCAAACTCTCCAGCAGAATTTGTTCCGCATCCGATAAACGTCTGAATGCTGCTTCCGCCGTAGATGATCCATCACGGACTTCTGGTAACGTAGTCGATGCACCAGAATTACGAAATAAGCTGCTATCTATGAAATAGTGAGCGTTTTCAGAATGTCATAAATGATAAATTATCTTTTTAATCTTAAAACGAAAAAAAATCATAACTTTATTTACTAAAAGTGTAAAATAATTTGGTAATACTGTAAGTTAGCAATTACATATAAAATCATTTTAAGCAGAAAAATATTGCGACATTTGTTTTTTCTTAGTCCTTGTATATAAAATATAAAAAACATTAAAAGTATAAAGAGTATAAAAGTAATATTTAATATATATTTAAAAATGAGATACCGAAATATTTAAATAAAGATTATTAAGTATTAATTACTGCTCCAGAATTATTTTATTCATAATAAAATTTAATGTTTTATATAGGATATATTGGCTATTAATGAATTAAAAAATATATACTAATATAATTAAGCGAAGAAGACCGTATTCAATCAAGAGTCTTAATGCCTAATAATATTTTTGTGTGAATTTATTAATTTCCAGTTCAAGCAAATTGCGTGTCGATTGCTTGTCAATTTAATTTGTACACAATATCTCGAGTAATCGATTGAACCTAATAAGAAGCCAATTAGTCCAGTCGTTATTGAGATTTAATAATTACGTTTTTGCTTAACTAGATGGCTCGCGTAAAAATACATAATCTCACTTGCTACTGATGCGTGCACTTGGAAGAAATTACCGTGTCTCTTGATTTGTTCTTTCGGAAAATCGAATCAATTATTACTTTTAATATTATTATAGAATATATCACGCTATTGGTTATTATTTTAATAAAGTGCGAAAAAGAAGAGATTAGCGATATGAATGGTTAAATGATAGTTATTTGTCTTGTTAAGAGAATAGCGAATAAGAATGCCATTAGACATATATAAATGATGAGTAGATGAAATATTAAAGTGTGTTGGAATGAATACACCTCGAGTAATTGCAGAAAAGGATAAGAAAGGATGGAAAAATAAAGATAACAAAAAAATACTGATATAGAAAATAAGAAAGGCAAGGAATGTAGAGAGGATCAGAAAAAAAGAAAAAGAAAAAGATAGAGAAAAAGCAGAGAAGGTAGAATGGAAAAAAGAAAGAGAATAAAAGAGAGAACTGAAAGAATGAAGAAAGGAAGAAAAAACGGCAGATACTTGCGATACAACGTACGTTAATATCCTGCAGATTTATACACAGAAAGACTAGCATATAATATTCTAGTAAGTTTTATCAAAAATTGTTAGCTGCTTTGTT
Organism: Trachymyrmex cornetzi; assembly: GCF_001594075.2. Classification (NCBI taxonomy): domain Eukaryota; kingdom Metazoa; phylum Arthropoda; class Insecta; order Hymenoptera; family Formicidae; genus Trachymyrmex; species Trachymyrmex cornetzi. The sequence goes on from NW_017296091.1 coordinate 578,956, forward strand.
ATACAATGGCTAACCTAATAACATATTTTATCATTGCTCAGCTAGCAATTTAATTTACTGTAACTATTATACGACATATTTATTTGCTTTTTAACTGCATTCTCCGTCGGTTAATTTATGCTGTAAATTTAATAATATTATTTACATTTTACTATAGTCTTCATTTGTATATGACAAAAATATCTTTAAGGATGTAACGTTATCAGAAAATGCAAATTCTACGTTATTAATGACACATAATATCATTACTTTCTAACAATAACGGTAATTTCTAATATATTATATCTGTTGCAAAAAATTCTACGATGTACGAGCCGCTGTTTGTTAGCTACGTAGCATTCGCTTGGCAAACAAACTGGCAGCTTCACTGCCTTGAACGCACCTATCATGTCATTATCTTAATAATATTTTTATAATACAAATATCCAATATAAAAATAGGAATGATTAACTATTATATTGCTGTATCTCGAAGTACATAAAATAAAAAGTCAATCGTTTTTAGTATTTATATCATGTTTTTTATCCACTTCTTACTTGAAAATAATTCAAACAAAGAAAGAAATTAATTATCTTGCAATCTCAGTGACGTAACTTTGTTGTATATAATGTAAGACAAGTTATACAGAATATGATAGGGCATGAATAGAAATTTGACATTTTCAGATTTTCATCGGGCAAATTAATGATTAATATTAATATATGAATTATAAATATTTGCATTTTTTTACTTTAAATTACACATCGGTTATTATTCGGTCTGATGAAAGTGAAATATACAATAGTCTCTTATTGATTTGTTATTAATATAATAATTTGATTTTAATATTATCAATACTAAAGAACATTTTATGAACTTGCTTAATATTAAGCTAAGAATGAGTAAAGATATTAACCTGACCTATCGTATAACTACGTTATATTAAAATGACATACACAGTTGGAAAAAATGTGTTGAATTTAACATACAAAGAAAGATAACATCGATACAGTTTGTAAACAAACCGTGAAAGCATATTATTTGTCAGAAAATTAACATTTATGATACGTTAAATTAACACGGATTTTATTCATTTTTGTTTAGAATTTACGTTTTAAAACACATTATTTTTATGTTACTTGTTCACTTACTCATAAATTGTGTCATTTTGACACTAAAAAACATTGAATATCAATTTCACACAAAATTTTTAAATAACATAATCACATTACGTCAAATTAACACTTGAATATGCTAAAAAATTCAACACAAACTGTTAATAAGAACGTGGACCGTTTTCGACACAAATACATAAATTTTTTTACTGTGTACATTAAGATCAGATCATAGTTTTTGCATTTCTAAGTATGAAATGTTAGGTAAAATGTATAAAATATTCAAAACGTTTCTGCATAAAACTTTTAGAATTTCTTGATAAAAAGAAATTTTTATTAAACTAATCATGTAACATTAAATGTAATTAATTTTTTTGCAACTTTACACTTTAATTTAATTATTATAAAAAACTGACTGATTAATGATGTAATTAAATTATTGGTATTGTTAAAATCTTTTATTTTATTCAAACATTAATTGTATAATGCGTGTGTATAACTCATAAAATAATTATCATATTCTGAAATTTACAAAAGAAAAAAACATAGAGTTACTCACCGGAAATACACACAAACACCGCATTCTGTTCCTCGCTGTCCACCGTTACCTCGCCAGTCCGCCTCTAAAATAATTTAAATAAATTTTATTAATAAATTAATTGTTATTTACAAATAAATTGTTATTTTCATTAGAGCTGTTTTCATTTAACTTACAATTAGCATCATTGTCACAATAAATATAGTGTAAGAGATTTTCACATAAAATATGTGAATGCTTTTTTGTTTTTTAAAAGAAAAGTTAATATGAGAAGTAGTAATAATTTGTTATTTACATGTGTAGTAGGTCAACGAAGACGTAATAATTAATACTTTAGAAAAATAGATTTGTTCATTAAAAAGTTATGCTGACCCAACTAAATAAAACAGAAAATATCAGAATTTTAATTGTAATAAAAACGGAATTCTGGTTCAATTGATCTATCTACGTAATGAGATTACAATTAAAATTCTAGTATGTTTAACAGAAAGAAATTAATCATAAGTCTAGTTATTTTTAGAAGAATTTTGATTCGTTTATTTTCTAACAAATATACTAATCAAATATACCAGATTTTTAATATATTTGCAAGATTTTTTTTTTAGTGTAAAAATGCGTTTATAATATGCGCAAGAAATATCTATAATATGTATTCTAATCATATCTTTGTGACACACTTTCTGACACTTGCTGATTGGTGACAGTTCTTTCTTCGCTTCTTGAATATGAAATAATGTTCTAGACAGATGTATAATATTAACTATATATAACTTTTATATGTAACAATAATAACGTGTTGTATAACGTTTGTTAAAGTGCTAAAGAGAAATCTAGCCAAACATTTTTGGCTGAATGTCAAAAATTAGAATGATGCAGTGAAAAATAAATATAGATGCAACTGCACTGACCTAATGCAATAACACCATTTTATTTACAATTGCGTAATTACAAGCATCATAAAATGATTATCGTATCAGTCTTTTAATATAAATAGAAAAAAAAATATTTCTGTGTATCCTTGCCGCAGCGCGTCCACTGCATTGCCGTTTCGTCACATCTTCACCGTATACATCGAAATACATACCGCATAATTCGGAAAACGTGTAGTTGTTACTGTAAAATATGCAATCACAACGAAAACACTAAAATGTGTAATATATTGAACAAACAAAAGTCTAACAGAAATCACGTAAATAGAAATCTAGAACTACCATTATCAATTATCGTAATCATCTAAAAGCAAAGTAATTAAAAATAAGAAGTTAATCGTATAAGTATACTAAAAGTTTTCAAATTAAATACAAAATATTTTATTTTCAAATTTATTGTTTGCGAAGTTAAAAAGTTATCGAAAATATACAAAATTATACAAGAATAAAATATATTCAAGAAATAAGTTGTGTTGTGCCGACTTTATTATTAAAATATTTCTACAATTTATTTCTCTTAAGATAGCTTAGCCCTAAATTTATTGCAAAGAATTCTAAAAGAACAAAATCTATTAGTAAATAGGACTAAGATTATGAAGGAACTTTTATAACTTTTTTCAAAAATACATTTTTAGAATGTAATTTGATATAATCAAATTTATCTTTAAACTAATTATGTTGATTACAAAAGCATTCTTGAAAAACACTAATTAGAATATTTTTTAAAATATGAATACACTGTTACATGCGTTTAAAACCATAAAAGTTATGTTCAAAATATTTTTACATTTATCATTTTATTGATGTATGCTTATAGAAATATAAAAATATTATTTAAAAAAAAAATGTTTTAATCCCTTCAGATGCGTAATAGTATTCATAAAAAAATACATTTATTTAAAAAAATAAGATTTTTAATTTTAATTATATTACAACATATTTATAAAAGATCATCAAAATGACACTCAAGTATGTTTCCTTGTCAGTATATTAATTTATATTATAATATAATATATTAATATATACACAGTTCACATAATGAAAGGCTGACGGCCATTTTAAAGTACTTATATAGTTGTACACGTAACTATACACAAAATTATGCTACTGCGTCAGTGCGTTTATTTCGATCTATTTATTTTTTCACTGCATTATTTTAGTTTTTGATATTTCGCCAAAAATGTTTAACTCAATTTCCCGTTTGGATTTTAATTAACACATTGTTATACGTAGAAATTATTTATAATATATAATATTAAATAACTGTCTTCAGTGTTACTTCACATACTAAGAAATAAATATTACAAAAAAATATAAGTAGCTGCCAAACAGCAAGTTACAAAATGACTACAGATAAGATACTTGTATAACGATGTTTGTACTTCATTTTTTTAAAAGTGCGAAAAACAATTATACATCAACATAAAAGAGTGACGAGTAATTGGAGTCAAATTTATTATACGTATATGAATTTGGCGTTAATTACTTTTTAATTTTCCTTAGAAATTCTAAAAATATAAAAAATAATAAAATAATTTAAAAATTAAAAAATATAAAAGATTATTCGTTTAAAATATTTTTTAGTATTTTTTTAACGATACTTGATCAGAATGACACATGTCGATTTTGTTTACAGTAAATTGAACACTTATAAAAAAAATATGTTTCCTCTTTAAATTTATTGCCATTTTCTTAAATGAAATAGTATGAATTTTTAAATATAATTCCTTATACTATATCTAGATATAATATGTTCTTCATATATTCTTCATAGTTATTCTACATATGAATGTATTAGAGTTATAAAAAATAAATAATTTACAAGATATTTTATGCTTTATTCTAGTATACATATTTTAACATAAAATATGAAATAATTCAAAAGTTATTAATTTTTCGATAATCCTTAATACTTTTATGCACAGAATAATGAGATCAATTGATTTAAAGAAAACATATAGTTGCTTTTTAAAAAGATGTAATTGCATGTTGCACAAATCTTCATTTAAAATAAAATTGTTAAAATTTATTTAAATAATAAACTCAAGGTCTATTAGTTTGTTGTAATTTTTCAAAATTATAATAACATACACTCTTTTATTGGAGATATTTTGTTTTTCCACTCACATACTAAAAGCAGCTCAAGTAACAATATATTTCATGAACAATTACATTTTATTACACTTTAATAAATTCATTATAAATATAAAATATCTCACAAAATTGTAATAAAATAGATATATTATTAACTGTTATTTCATCGAAGAAATAAAATTACCTTTAAAAATATTTATAAAAATAATTTAAAACTTTTGTTTAAATCATTACATGTATAGAGCTGTTTAAATAAAATAACTTTAATTTAAAAAAATTTGTTATAACTCTATTATTTAAAAAATAATTAAAAATAAACACTTAAACCAAATACAGCGTACCTATAATTAAGTACATACATATGTCAATAAACTGTGTTGGAATGTATTCATTGAAAAGATTAGACAAAGAGAACAATTGTCGCAGTCTTTGAACTTCCTCCAATTGTTTCTATATTGCATGAAACACAATAACAGAAAGCAATAGCGTAACAAGTCGGCGGTCAATATTCGTGAATTGTATTCTTAGTTATGCCTATGTCTATGTTTACGTATGCGAATACATACGAATTGTAGATAAGAATTATATGTATGTATCAAGAGTCGTGTCTCGTGCCAAGTGTATACGCGGCAGTGGCAAGACAGATCGGGTATACGCGAGCCGCTTAGTTGAGCTGAAGTACGATTATCGGATCTCAATAATTGCTGGACCAGTTAAGTTATAATAGTCTCAATCAATAGCTGAAGGCCCTATTGCATAAGAAGAGTCTTTAGTTTTGCTCTCTATGGAGCATGAACAAAGACATTATAACGTAACGATATTATAATCGCAAAATCCAAATCTGTAAAAATGTACGTATAATGAAACGTCACCATCTTTGTCGTGACATCCTTATTCCTGCATAATCTGTAAAAGTGCGCCAGCGAAACGCTCGAAGCTATAAATATGCGTGAATCTTCGCAATGGATGAAATTAAATGTATGAGAGATTTAGGATATCTACAAATTCATATAAATAATTTGATAAAAAATATGTATTACGTTCGCTATGTTGAGAATATTATTTAATATACTCGCAATATAGAAGAACGTTCGTAATTATTTTTTATTATGCAGGGTGTTCCATTTTTTATTTTCACATCAAAATTTTTCGAAAAATATGTAAGATATAAAAAAATATTTTAGAGGAAAGTTATATGGCCTGACATAAAATCAAATTTTGAAAAAAATTTTATCTTTCATATTTTTTAAGATATTTCGATGTAAAAGTTAAAATGGGATATCCTTTATATTATAGCATATTATAATAAAAAAGTTATATACGGAAAAAAATATCTCAGAATATTATATATTCTTCTTGAGATACTTAGCTTTATATTCATGTTATCATCAGGGGCGTGACTAGCAAGTATATGCGACGCGTGCATAGCACGCAAAGCTGACAATGAGATTTATTGCATTATATTTGGACGTACTACAAATGCGATGAAATCGCAACTTCGTGAATGTAGTGAAGTAGTAAAGTAATGTCTATAAATACAATATAGTGACGTCTATTTTGATCTACTAGACGTCATTAATGCCGTCTTTTAACGTCATTCTGCTATTTCAGTTGGCAGTTTTCATTAAAACTATTTCCCTCTATTTTATCTATTAAGATATATATGTCTTGCACGATTTATTTCTTATCTCCATTTATTAATTGAAGATTCCTAACTACGAATAACTATATATGCACACTATTAGAACAGCTAACTCTTTTTACGCCTCTGGTTATCATATATAGAACTATATTACATACTTTATTGAATATAATATTTTTAATATCAAAACGTGACAGTACAACTATTATATTATAGTGTATAATTTTATTTTACTTGATTTGGTAATATTATTACTTTTAAAGAGAAAGATAAATTTGAATAACAATATTGTGGCATTTTATTATCGTTAATAATAAATAATATTAAACAATCGTAACATAATGATAGGTATTGAAATGATAAAATTAGCACAATCACAGTAAGATATTTGATTATAGTTAATTCACTGCTTTTTTTAGTTTCACGTAGCAAGGATTTAGGCCGGTGTGAAGTTGGCACCCCATTTTGAAAAAAATCAATATTTTACACATAATTCCGTTTGCACCCATAATAGTTCTACAGTTCCTGCTAAGTTTTAACAATAGTTCCGCTTATTTAACTAAAAAAAAAAAAATTTTATAAATGGGATGCCAACTTCTCGTGGCACCCCAAGTATCGCAAAAATTAATTTTTATCACGAAATTCTAAAGTTCTCGAAAAGTTCTACAATTCCTGATAGATTTCAGCGACAGTTCCGGCCTCTAAGTATTTTTAAACAATTTTTTAAAGTGAGAGCCAGCACCCCACCGCAAGAGTAAAGTACCGCGTAACGGTCAGTTCTCGCCGACTTTTTGCTATTTTACTACAGTTCTACGATAGTTCTAACGTTTTCTGTAGATTTTGCACAGAGTTCTGATCTCTATGTATTTTTAAACAATTTTTTAATGTCAGAGCCAACACCGCACCACAAGAGTAAAGTATCACGTAACAGCAAGTTCCCGCGGACTTTTTGCCATTTTCCTACAGTTCTACAAATAGTTCTAACGCTTTCTGTAGGTTTTGCACAGAGTTCTGGCCTCTACGTATTTTTAAACAATTTTTTAAAGTGAGAGCCAGCACCGCACCACAACAGTAAAATATCATGTAATGGAACTCCTAAACAATATTTCAAGTTTTTCTAATAGTTCTGTAACAATTCTCTAACGCTTTCAATATGTCTCGCATAAATTTAAGTTCTCGTCCTTACGTATCATTAAATAATTTTTTAATCTGACTGCTGGTACTGCTGGTAGCATATTTTTTATGCGATGCCGATAGTCCCTATCGTTTTATGGCAGTCCTTGATAGTTTTCGCATATCAGTGACTGTTTTAAAAATAGGAACCTTAATAAAAACCTTTAGAAAGCGTTGGAATTATTGCAAAACAATAGGAAAATAGCAAAAAGTCCGCGGGAACTGTTACGTACTTTACTCTTGTAGTGGGGTGCTGGCTCTGACATCAAAAAATTATTTAAAAATACGTAGAGGCCAGAATTCTGTGCAAAACCTACAGAAAGCGTTAGAACTATTGTAGAACTGTAGTAAAATAGCAAAAAGTCGGCGAGAACTGACCGTTATGAGGTACTTTACTCTTGCGGTGGGGTGCTGGCTCTCACTTAAAAAAATTGTTTAAAAATACTTAAAGGCCGGAACTGTCGCTGAAACTTATCAGGAACTGTAGAACTCTTCGAGAACTTTAGAATTTCGTGATAAAAATTAATTTTTGCGATACTTGGGGTGCCACGCGAAGTTGGCAGCACCCCATTTATAAAATTTTTTTTAGCTAAATCAGCGGAACTATTGTTAAAACTTAGCAGGAACTGTAGAACTATTGTGGGTGCAAACGGAACTGTGTATAAAATATCGATTTTTTCAAAATGGGGTGCCAACTTCACACCAGCAGGATTTAGTCCTCCTTTTTTTTATTTCTCGTTCATCTCACTCAGCGAGATGATGCAGGAGAAATGCTTTTTTTGCGAATACTTAATTTGAACATATATATTTAATTTGATAAATTTAGATACTTCTTCGCACTGCATATCATGTATATCACAAATATGACAGAATATATATCTACAAAAATAATCACTTCACTGAGCGCTATTAAAATATTTAAACTTATAGATTAATTACAACACATTGCTGAATCTTTTGCGAATTTGCGCAACATTAAAAAAATAATACATCAAAGCGCTTTATTCGCAAGCAAATTATAACAAAATTATAGGACAAACTACTAAAAGTGCGGCATAGTAATCAAAGCGCAAAAAGTACTAGCTCTATAAAGCTAGCAGGACCAAATCAACAGAATCAAATCGAACCTATCGAAATTTTTAGTACTCATTTTGTACTAAATTGTACCATTAATAATAATTTTGTACCGTGTACCATTTCGAAAAAAATCGTGGCGCTGCTGGCTTAATAAGCTAGCAAGACCAATTCAAAATAAAAGATAAAAAAAAAAATAATATCAGAAATCAATACGATTGAATTTCTACTATTTTATACTGCCAAAAATAATTCTATATTATGTCATTTCCAAGAAAACAATGACGTTGATAATATTTAAGCTGGCAGGACCATAAAAAAAAACAAAATGAAGGTAAAAATTAACACAACTGAATTTGTATCATTGAAAGTAAGTTAATATTTTACATGTTTTTTTTCTCCTTAAAATGTCTTTATTAGTATACACTTACAATCTGTTCTACGTCAAATCGTGCATCTTTGAAACATTATTTTATTTTTTTAATTTGCTAACATATTCTACACATAACATATTCTACAGATAATAATAAGACACGTGTTTCGTGAAAAAAATGTGAGATTTTTTTGTATAGTTGTTGATGCTTGTAAGTTGCATAAATTTATAAAAAACGTCACTCATGAAACATTCAAATTATTATATCGAAATAATTAGTCGTACAAAAAAATGTAAGATTTTCCGAGATTAAAAGTCCGATATTCTAAAGATCTTAAATTGATCTATGATTGTGGATTATTTTTAATTTATTATTTTCATATAAATAAATCATTTTCCATTTTTTTACAATTTTTATGAACATTTTTCATCAACTCGTCAATTTCCAAATTTTGTAAAAATATTATATTCCCATTTCAATTATGAAGTAATCTTGAAAATTTCAGAATAGAATTTTTTAACTATTTGAGTTCTATTCTGAAATTTTCAAGGTTACTTCATAATTGAAATGGGAATATAATATTTTTAAAATTTGTAAATTGACGAGTTGATGAAAAATGTTCATAAAAATTGTAAAAAAATGGAAAATGATTTATTTATATGAAAATAATAAATTAAAAATAATCCACAATCATAGATCAATTTAAGATCTTTAGAATATAGGACTTTTAATCTCGGAAAATCTTACATTTTTTTTATACGACTAATTATTTCGACGATATAATAATTTGAATGTTTCATGAGTGACGTTTTTTATAAATTTATGCAACTTACAAGCGTCAACAACTTTACAAAAAATCTCACATTTTTTTCACGAAACACGTGTCTTATTATTATCTATAGAATATGTTACGTGTAGAATATGTTAGCAAATTAAAAAAATAAAATGATTTTTCAAAGATGTACGATTTGACGTAGAACAGATTGTAAGTGTATACTAATAAAGTCATTTTAAGGAGAAAACATGTAAAATATTAACTTACTTTCAATGGTACAAATTCAGTTGTGTTAATTTTTACCTTCATTTTGTTTTTTTTATGATCCTGCCAGCTGAAATATTATCTACGTCATTGTTTTCTTGGAAATGACATAATATAGAATTGTTTTTGGCAGTATAAAATAGTACAAATATTCAATCGTATTATTGATTTCTGATATTATTTTTCTTTTTATCTTTTATTTTGAATTGGTCCTGCTAGCTTATTAAGCCAGCAGCGCCACGATTTTTTTCGAAAATGGTATACGGTACAAAATTATCATTAATGGTACAATTTAGTACAAAATGAGTACTAAAAATTTCGATCGATTCGATTTGATTCTGCTGATTTGGTCCTGCTAGCTTTATAAAGCTAAAAATACTTTACAATAGTAAATCTAATTTTGCTTAATAATAATGTTTGAAAATTTTGACTCACTTTGGAGTCTTCCTCAGCAAAAAATAATCCTAATAATAATAATAATAATAATAATAATTTAAATATTAAAAATGGTTTCTTTGTACTGATTACTTTCAATAATTTAAATGTTGAAGGGATCTATTTTGATGAGGGCTTTCTTTTTGATTAAAAGATATCAAAAGTGTCAAAGGTATCAGAGGTGTCTATTTTGATATGGGCTAGACGCCAGAGGCATCGTTTCTAATACAGACTAGTTACATTTAGTGATATAAATACCAGAGACATCTAATCTAATGTGAGTTTCTTTTAATAACATTTAATGCCAGAAATGTTTCATAGTTTAATTTTATTGCCATTATAGTTAGTCTCAATACATAAAAACATTCAGTTATCAATGTCTAACAACAGATTAGTATTCAGCGATCTAAAAAATTCTGAGAGAGAGAGAGAGAGAAGTTCGAATAACATAATTAAAAAAAAGATACATACTTAATGGCTTATATAAATCGCAATTTTGATGCGACAAGCCTTATAATCATATGATATATGATTGCAGCTTTAACAGCTTTCTAAAATGATGTCATTTGATAGAACAATTTGATAAAGGGAATCATATTTAACACAAAAAAAATTTGTAAGAAATTTATTATCTTCGTTTTTGTGCTCAGCAAAAAGTTGAACGGTATAATAAAAACTTTTATAATAATATAAATTTCATATCTTCGATTATGCTCAATAAAATCATAAAAAACTATGATTTGCTTGAAGTAATACCTCTTTGCCAACGTTTATCCTTAATTCAGATTTTGATTAGGTTCGATTGGATTAGATTAAGAAGTCTTTTTTGGATAGAAATACAGAGTAGAAATGGAAGGGTTGAAATCTTTTTTTCGCCTATATATTTAATTTATAACATATATACAAATAATATAGAATTTATATTTGTGATAAAACTCCATTTTCTATTTGAATAAGTTTTTAATAAATGTTAAAACGGTTAAAGCTTTTGCAATATTATAATTTTGATAATATGTTAATGACAAAATCATTCAAGTTTTGTGTATCAGCATATTGATCTTGTAATAAAATTAATTAAATTCTATATAATTTTAATTTTATTTTGAATACTAAAAATTAAATCATTTTAATTTTATCAAAAGAATAAGATATCGGAAAATAAATGTATGCTTCTTTATATTGCAATTACATTTATAGTAATTTTAATGTAATCGTGCAGAAGTCGATACGTTTATCGACGAAATCGATTTGTTTGCTAAATGATTAGTCGTGTGCAGTACGACGTTATTGAACTTAACATATGTCACGATGCAATGTAGATATAATATGTATATATTATCGTAAAATTAAAAATTCTTTTATATTAGAAAGAGACAAGTATTCTTAATTACAGAATATTAAAGAGCTATCATTTTTGTTATAATTTTTGTTTTATTAAAAATATTATCACTTGATTCTAGAATATCGTATAGTTAAATTAAAAATCAATACAGTTTTGTCTAGAGTACTATTGATTCGGCGAAATAGAGATTAATAAGATACATGTCACGCAGGGTGAACGGACAGAATGTTAAAATCGACAAGCGACCGAGCGCGAACATGACTTCATCAGATATTCTCATGCAATCTGAAGCGATTATTCGGACCACATTTATCTAGACTTTTCTTTTTATATTTATGTTTCTATGAATTTTTTATGTGTATGGACGCGTGCATGAGTAAAATAAATATATGGATATTAGTTTACGTCGGTCTACGTTATTATTTTAAATTTCTGTTTATCCAACCGCATGACATAACATGATACCACATAAATTTTCCATATAATAATTTTTCATGCTTCTATGTTTGCTTACAAGATAAGTTTATGATAGAGGCTATTTAAATTAGCATGATAATACAGTTTCATTAGACAATAAATAAATCTTAATCTCTAAAATATATATCATTTGATATCAATGATGATTAATATTAAATTATATACACAGTAAAAAAGAAAATGTTAATTTTAACATTTTTTACATGTCCCAGGAGATCCACTCTAAATTTTAAGTTAAAGTAACTCATTCGTCTTGTGTTATTTATTAACGAATTAGTAATAAAAAATAATTGACACAATACTTTACATTTATATTTGTTATTTTGACTTTAAGGGTGATTTAAAGCTAACATATAAAATAAGTAGAGTACATAGAAAAGTAGTTGCAGTAACTCGTAAGAAAATGTTAATAAAACATTTTTGTTCGTATAATGTAAATGAAAAAATTCTTCGATATTAAATTAACTTTGAGATATATAGATTAATTGAAACAATTGTGTTAAAAACACTCAAAATAATATTCCATTTTTAATTGACACACGCAATTGTTAAGTTAGAAAGGTGACATGAATCTAACATATCAAAATGTTACAAAAATAAAGTAACATATCAGTTTATTTTACATTGAAGTAATCAAAATGTGGTAACACAAGAACAATTCTACATATGGACACACGATTTTTTACTGTGTATATTTTAGAGATTAAGCGGTCATTTCATATCGATTACATATAGCTACATTTTCGCAAAATGATAAGCTTGTGAAATAGAAATTTTGTTTGTACTGTATATTAAAAATATTCAAAAAAATTAATAAAATTATTTTTTCAAAATGATTAAAAAGAAACTCAAAACTAATAGAAACGAATAAAGATTTTGAGAATTTGGATTGATATTTGAGAAATTAAAATATTATAAATAACAATCTGTATCATTTCAATCTTTCATTTTTAACTACATATCTTCAACTACACACACATAATAAAAATATTATAAAATTTTTATATAAATACTTGGTAGGTAAAATAAAGAGAAAAGATAAATAGAAATATATTCATAAAAATCTTACAAATGTAATATGTAAATTATATTAATCTAATTTCAACTGTAATGTATACCTAATATAGGTATGGGAACGCAACTTATTCGAAATTTTCTAGATGTTCTCAGACAACATTAGGTTCAAAACGAGGACATAAAACATCTTAAAGATATAAGACAGTTAAGATGTCTTTTCGATATCATATCATAAGACGTGTTTCAAATGCCTTATATCCCCATTTTACACACGTGCGCTATCTGGGTTACAACTACAGTTATTGATTATAAAAAGATTTTATCCCCCGTTCATATGAACCATTTTGTATGAAAATAAAGTGTATGAACTATTTCAACCTTCATTTAAAAAATGTTATTTGTACATATAAAAATGATACTATTAATATATATGTAACATCGATATTATATATTAACTATACATATACGTGCGTGTATGTAGGTATATGTGTGCGTATGTGCGGTTAAAAAATATGTACGTACGTATAATAAATAGTTATATCTTATACATTCGTGTTCTAAAAAAATCAATGTGAAAAATATTGTATTTCGAATTTTATTTAAATCTACTGCAAAACAAGTTTTTTTCGCCCTTTTATGTCTTCACTAGTTGCTGAATGTTTATTTGTAAACAAATTTCTATATAAATAAAAAATCTTATAAAGGTAAAAATGTATATCAAATATATTAAAAAATGCCATTCAAAAGTATTCAAGTAACAAAAATTCAAATTTGTATGATTTACTTTGATTTTAAGTTCGTTTTATATAACTTACAATTTGCATAAAATCATAGAAAAATAAAATTCTATTAATTAAATATATGTATAATATATTCACAAGTTTTTTTTTAAGATTTAAGTTCGTCTCAATAATACTTGACTAATTAGATTGATTTCATCGGAGCAATTAAGTTTATTTAATAACTTAATACACTTTTAAATGTTTTTTATATATGTAACATACATTTTTTACCTTTGTAAGGTTTTTTAGGAAAGTTTTAAATAATTTTTATGGAAGTTTTAAAGAAGTCGTAAAAAAATTTTCAATATTTTTAGTTCAAATATTATCTACTATATATTTATTTTGCAAAAAAATATGTATGTATTTCTAGTATTTCGTGACTATAATTATATTTCGTTACTTATAAACGTTTATTAATGTTTATTTTATATACACGATTTTATAGTACTATATTAGTACAAAATATCTATATATTTCCGCTGTTATGAAAAAATGCGTTAACAACTTTCATATCAATAAATACCTTTAATCCTATCATATGATTTCATTTTGATTTCAATTCAAACAAACGATATGCCACGAGCGCATTTCGCGGCTTCTATTGTGACTTCATAATCAACTTCATCTTTTTAAATGTTCTGTCAATTATATGTAGGTATATATGTATTTGAGCGTACGTGTGCGCACATTTGTATTATTCTCTCTCTCTCTCTCTCTCTCTCTCTCTCTCTCTCTCGCTCTTTTACTCTCTTTCTCCCATTCTCTTCCCGACTTTCTTTTACTCTTTATTGATCTGTTTCGTTTGCATTATCAGATCGGAAATTACTACGAGTATGTACGTATCAAAGTACTACTATTGCATATTTTTAATAATATTGTATGTAGACATTGTGAAAAATCCACAGCGAGGAACGGAATCGTTATGTACATATGTGTGACTGAACTGAAAATAAAAAGATGTTTCTTTTTGCGTAATAAATCGAGATTTTCAAAATTAACTGCGAAACCAATTTTATTCTCACTGATCACAAACGAAAACTTACATCGACATTATATTAAAAATTAAATTTTTAATGCTATCTAGTTTTCAAGATTTGCATTTAAAGATTGAAATTAATAGCATAAATTTTCCTTCAAAACCAAACATCAACTTTTGTCTGAAACATTTTTAATGCCTTCCTTTTCAGATATTTGAAGTGGGCATTTAAAATGCCATGGTTTATCTTATGTATTATATATGTATCTTTACACGCAATTCTTTTTAAATAAAAATAAATTTTTAAGAATATATAACATAAAAAACATTCTAAATTAAATCTGTAATTATAATTAATAAATATCAATTCAGCAATTATATAATTATATATGTAATGTTTATTCTCTTGTTAATCCGTTAGCATAAAAAACGATAAGATTGCTTCAAATATTTTTGGATATAAAGAAAAGAATAAAACGCAATTAATAATATTTCGGGTACCTATAATATATAGCGATAAATAATTATCTGATTTATAAAAATATTTGAGGGCATACTCAAATTATAGTGAGTGCTTAGTTGTATCCAGGATTAATGACGTGAATATAATAGATATTTAATGATTAAAATGTTTTTTTTAAGTATTAGTCTGCTTACCTTTTACGTAAGAAGCATTTGTTTATCATCAGTCTCTTTGCTTCTCACACATAGAATGCTTTGTATGTATTATTACTAAATATTTAAATAAATTACCATTTACATTAAATTGCATCATATGAAAGATTTCATGAATTTTACAATATATCCACGGTAATGCCTGCGTCTAATACGCAGGTTTTATATGTTGCAAATTTTACTGATTAAAAATTGCAAAAATCTTTTCTTTTACATATCTTTGCATAAGAAAATCGAATGATGCAAGATCGGATGATCTTAATGGTCACTTTTGTGTTCAACTTCCTAATCCAATTTATCTATTTGGAAACAATCTGTATAGGAATAGTTTATAGTCACGCAATTTCTATGAGCTATCAGAAATACCGATCTGTTGGTACCATATATGTATATAACAATGTGTAAATAAATATTTCTTAAAAGAAATGACAAGTTGTTTTAAAGAAAATTCAGATACGTTTAAAATTATTCGTTTTAAAGTCAATCACAAGATTATCTATAATTTTAGCGGAAACATAAATGATGATAAAAGAAATATTTGTTTTATATAAACAAAATTAAAAAATGAAAGAAAAAATTCGTCACGAACGGAGGATTCGAATCTGCAACTTAATTTCAGACATATATACCAATTAACATTAGTTTTTCACATTTTTTTAAATTATTCAATGTTTAAGCACATTCAGCAAAATATGTATCAATTTTTTATAACAGATTTGTCTACAAAAATTCAGAGAAATGGAAAAGTAACATTATATGATTATTGTAAAGCAAAATTAATTCTAACAAGAAATTCATTCGAAGCATCCGTTATAAGCTGGGGTCATAAAAGTTTTGGAGATATTCGATATATTGTGCGAAACATTGGAGCTTGAGAAGCACATATTTGATTTGTTATTATAAGAAATAAGTATTGTATTTTAACAATTACAAATATCATTTTTTTAAACATCTTTTTTTATATATAAAATCTATTATAACATCAATACACACACTTTGATATTTTATAATTACATAATAACAGAGAATACAAAATTTAGAATCTTATATAATATTATTTAAATAAGATGTGCTTAAAAAAATATCGTCTAAAATGGGTTTCTCACACAAATATTTGGCACTGTCAGCATATTGGCCGTGAAATATATTGCTCAAAATTATCTCTAATATATACGAGTGGTCGACAATTTTCCATGAACTCTCATCGATGAGACATGCCAAGCAATGAAAATAGCAGAAATCTTGCGTCACAGTATCGTAAACGAAATGAGTTTATAAATATCACAAACAAAAAAAGAACTGCTTTGAAATATAATAGTTTTAGCGTGTGCACCAAATTGTATAAAATTCGAAATAATAGTAAATAAATTTTTATCTTTTTAGTGTTAAAAAAAACTTAATAATTATTTTAGAGTAAAGAATAGATGATCCGAAAACTTTTATTTTGTATCAAGAAGTTTTGCAAATATAATCTAGTTAATTTCTTGTTCTTAGGTTATGTACAATCTAGGAAATATTAATAAACCTATAAAAATATCAGGATATATAGAATATCTCAGACCACACTCAGAAAAAAGTTTTGTTGATATATGACCAACAAAAAGTTTTTTGTTGTCCTAACCAAAATTTAGTTATGCTAACAAAATTTTTTGTTAGAATAACATAAAAGTTTTTGTTAGTCACATATTCTAACAAAAACTTTGTTGTCCTAACCAAAAATTTGGTTAGAATAACCAAATTTTGGTTAGGACAACGAAAAACTTTTTGTTGGTCATATATCAACAAAACTTTTTTCTCAGTGCACCCTTTTATCCCAGAAATAGAGCATTTTAGAAAAAAACGTTTCAGACAAAAGTTGTGGGGTTCTAAATGATCTATTTAGTGATCTGATCAGTCTGACCAGTCTTGGGTGGCGTCATCAAGATCAGAGCAATGACACTTTGAATATTTTAAACGGAACCCCCTATTTTTCATTGCATATTCTTATAGCACACCTCGAGAGCTTTCCAAAACACTATAATAAAATATTTTTTCATGAAGTACTTTTCGAATTATAAGGCTTGAAAGTTACAGTACCGCCGACATTAGCACTACGCAAGGTGTCTGACCGACGGCTAAAACCTCTTGAATGCTGTTCAGGATTATGTCCTGAACAATATTCGTTAAGATTAAGGTCACTGGAGATTGTTACTCTTATTTTCATTTTTACGTAGAAATGAATTTTTAATGCAATATCGTTCAGATAATCAATAATATTTTATATACTAAGAAATATATAATATACATTTTTTTGTTAATAATAGGGATTCAATAATTTGTTACCGTAATATTTGCGATTCCATCAAAGTCACCACTAACAATTACTATAAATTTCTTCCTAAAATAAAACATTTAATTTCAAAAGTTATTTATTTTATATATTTTAATTACATTTATTTTCAATTTAAATAATAGACCATCTATCATAATTTTCGAAATCTTGTAACGTAAAATAAATGCTTCTCCGTTCGTTTATTTCTCTTATTCAAAATAATTATTAAAACTCCTTTTTAAATCTTAAATACACATGTATATATAAAATACCTGTGTCCTTCTATAACCGATATTTATGTCATATTGTATTATAGGTTCGTCCTATATATTGTTGTATCGCAGCTGCGCCTGCCTTTATAGTAATAATTACATTTAGCGCTTCGAGAAGCGCGTAGTTATGGTGAGTGTTATATTGCAGCATTGGTGCAAATACAGATGGTGCAAATACAGGAATATGAAAAATAAGGCAATACTTTATAGTCAAGAGAATTTGAATTTTTTTACGATGTATTCGTAATAAGACGGTTCTTTTTCATTAAGATATTTAAACCTTTTTCCATATATCTTATAATGTCCGCATTCAAAACAAAATACAAAAACTAAAAACATAACAAATTTTATTCGGTTTTTATTTGGTAATCAATTTGTCATCATATTTTATTAATCACTTCAGTTGACAAAAATTAATACTTCTGTTGATATTCTGCCAATAAAATTTATAATATACGTTTTGAAAAATTTATTTTCGATTTGACTGTTGAGATATTACATGTTAAGATTAATGTTATTGAAATTTCTTTTATTTAAAGAAATATGTAAAATTTATAATATTCTAAAAATACATATTTCATGAATTAAGAGTTTCACACGATTCAAAATAGAGAGAATAGAGAGGATTCTTTATCTATAATATAAATATATTTTCAGATAAAGATCATATATCAATGAAATGTATCTATATACGTAATGCACGTACTTCAGTTCTTGTTTAATATATGTATAATATTATTTAATTAATTAAGTTAGAAGTTGAGTTCATGTCTGCATTTCATTAAATAAAATAATAAAAATACAACTTTATTTTTATCAATAAATTAAAAACAATTAATTATAGCGAATGTTTGATCTTTATTATTATTTTGTGCATTTTTAATATACTTTTAAAAAACGATCTTTATCAAATTATCAAAGTTATTGGAATCTGGAATCTCTCTCTCTCTCTCTCTCTCTCTCTCATACTTACATCCCTTCAATCTCCTGGAATTATCTCTTACTTTGAACAGTTACATATTTAAAATTCATCAAAATCGAAAGGAAAAATAATGATATGTATATTCTTTAATAGTAAATATATGTCAAAGCCATCTTTATATTTTTAAACTGCATTTTATCACTGCGCGATAACAGTTTTTTAAACAAGTATACATACTTTAAGATATCGTTAAATATTTTAAATACGTAATAACATTATATATATATATATATATATATGTATATGTATGTTATTAAGTACTATAAAACATTTTACATTTCTTGGAATATGCTTCAAATTTTATTTATTATATTCTCCAAATATAATTCTATGTGTTGCTCAGTAATTGATATATATCTCGAAATAACTGTATATTTACATTTGTTGTGTTATATTTATTAATATATATAATAAAAGAGTAAATATAATAAATATAATTTTGGTCATCCGATATATTATGAGAGAATTATTGGACAAATATTAATTTGGTGAGTTATAGACATTATCGCTATATTTCTATTCATCGGTTATAACATAGTTTTTTGCTACAACCAGTTCACATTAATTAAATTAATAATGATAATCAATTTATTACTAATATGTTAATAAGCGCTTTTAAACTCTTTGTTATTATCTTAATATTTATTGCGATAAAATGTCATCTCAGCTAGAACCGGAGTTGATATTTAGTAAAAAAAATGTAAGAGTAATAATTGATCTCGATGTATAATGATTATGCTTATTATAACGTTAACATTACAAAAGATTGCATTTGTTGTGTATCCTAATACAATCTTATAATGCTCAGATGCATCATCATGTTACAACCATAATCTTTATCTCGCAGAAGTCGACTTTAAATAGCACGTTCCAGAGCGGTATATTGACAGGGGAGATCCTGTAATTTAGTCATTAAGGTCACCGGATCTCACACCTTTAGATTTCTTTCTTTGAGGGTATTTAATATACATAATTTATCATGAAAGACAAATCATAACGGATTAAATAAAATGGTACATACTGAAGTGCAAATAACTAAATTATTTTCTTACTGTGCTAGCAAAGTATTTTTACAGCATTTATATTATCGAGTTGCGTATTTTGTACGCATATTTGAAAATATCAATTTGAACGACAGCCAACTGAAATAATATAAAACGTGAAAAAAATAAGTACAAAGATTAGAATATTATTCAAATTTTATTTTTTGACGTTAGATTTGAGTCACGTGAATTTCTTAAGATAAAAGCTATGTAAATGTAACGTTTGACGAATTAATTCCACTTAAAAGAACGGAGGTAACATTGTTACATAACAGTTCTAGCAAAATGTTTAAAAAAAATTCCCTTTAAAACTTATGGCTCTAAAGTTTTGCTTTTTGTTTAATACTGGAGAAGATACGCATGCGCACACGAATGCATGAATGCACTTGCGTATACAGACGACGTACGAACGATATGCATGTATGTGCGTACACCGTATGTACATAAATATGCATGCGAATGAACACATTCTTGCATTTATGCGCATCTATATAATTTATTTAGAGAAGTAAAAAAATTAATCGCTACAAACCATTTAATAAAAGAGAGGGGACTCTGAATGATGAATAGATTTTTTTATTATAAAAGAAATAAAATGTAATCTATGAACCTGATATCTCTGATGTCATTAAAAATTGGCTGGGGTAAATAACATAATTAAATGCTAATTTATTGCTAATTTATTGCTCCAGCCTTGAATTTTTTTATTACGCAAAAATTTATTATCGAAAATAAGATTGCTGATTTCGTGTTATAACTAACACTTCAGTTTTTGAAAAAAAAACTTGAAAAATTTCAAATAAAGAGACCGATATACCAGAATTTTTTGTTTTAAAATACTACAGAATTGAAATTGTAAATGGTTATGGATGCGTCAATATCGATTACTGTAACTAGAGATACAAATTAGACACTAAATATAAGCATATTCAGGCCTATGACGGTCAAAGCTAGATCTTTTTTGCCTAAATAATTCCCAGTGAATTATCTATATCCTATATATGTACATGCATATATATCATATTTTTGTAGTTATTCAAACTGCGCGCCGAAATTTTTCCGGACTTTATCTAACGCAATTAAACTACTGCAATAATATCACAAGTTAAATTAAATTGATAAAAATTAGAATTTTTGCGTAAAAAAAACCCAATAAAAATCAATCTTACTTCGACTTTGAAAATATTTTTGGTTATGTATTTTCTTTGATGGCATATTATTATTCTAGAATTCAGTTTTTGCATTCATCAAAAAGATTTCTGTATAAAGATAGCTGTAAACAACGAAAATGTAGTAAAATAAGTAATAATAAGTGGTAATTGCCATGAATATATTTATTGTTAGATCTAACTTGGAAAAGTTATCAACTCATTAACCATTGCATGCAATGCAAAAATATTTCTACCTCGTTATTTATAAAATTATTTGAAGACAAAAGATATCAAATAATACCAAAATAACATAAATATTAAACGTTTTAAAGATGAATATAAATCAATTCTATCCTTTTTTTTTCAGAAATTTAATAAAAAGTAAATTTACTCTGTTTTTTACTACGAAGGAAAGAAAAGTTGCTCTTTTTCTAACTATAATTGTGTAAGAGCAAAGTGATTAAAAATATAAAAAATTGTAATAATATAAATTTAATACTAAACTGTTTCTCGAATGATATTACATATAAATGTTTGTGCGAACTATCTTCTTATCAAAATTGCGATGCATGTGATAAGTTTTTAAATAGGGAATTTTACACTAAAATTCCTTTAAAGTTTGACAAATTAATTTTTTTGCTCGTTTATCTATGTATATTATGTAGTAATGGTACTCTCAGACATACATTTACTTTTAAACATTATATTTTTGATGCTTTATATAATCCTGCATATAACGATGTTAAAATTACTTCGTTATTTCATTTAACTACATATCGTCATTTTGTTATACATGCTGACGATAATAATAGCAATATAAAAATACATATAATTACGGGCTATTGTGACGTCAGAATATGCGACGTGCATCAAGATGTCAATACTTCATATGAAGTGTATCGTAGACACGCGCATACGATATATATAATATAAAAATGTTTTAATATCAATCGATAAATCAATTTTTTGTTTTTATCAAAGAAAAAGCTAGTGATGAAAGTAATAATTGTTATAATAAAGAGTAGATAATAATAAAAATATAAAACGTAATTCTTCTAACAACTTCTAACAACACTATATACACTTATAAATTTAATAATGAAGAAATACATTAAGATTTTTAATGATTGTCGTATCTGATAGAAATATTATATAAAGATCGAAATTTGACATAATATTCAGAAATATTTTTTTGAAACGTATCGCCCACGTTGATTATCGTGATGTCAGCTTGAATACGTAAAATCGCGATAATCGAGTTTTATTAAATCATCAGTTTGTTTTGACTTTTTTGTACGTTATCGACATGTGACATGAACATGAACCAATTTAATATATTGAATATAAATTTTTCTTTTCTTTCTATTCACATCTTTCTCGTTCTATGAACGTGTCGAATGTTTACACTCGAGCGAGTCTAGGTCAGGAACGTTGATGACGACAGCTACCAACATCTGACCTTAGGTCTAATTTTAAAATTCTCACAGAAGGTGATGTATGCAGGCGAATTATTAAAAACTATTTTTATTATTTCCTTATCTTGCGTGAATATATACATCGATAAATTTTTGTAAAATTCTGAGATGCAACATTCGTAGTACTAACGTAATTGAATACAAACTAACTGAAGCATCGTTCTTACTTAAATTAATTCCTTTTTTAAAAACAAAATTTTTTTTAATATATATAAATTTATTAATAAATATCCGTAGAAAATGTTTACATATTTGATAAAATATATAACATAAATCTTTTGTTTATTTGACGTTACATAAAGAACAAAATAATATATTAATAAAGAAACAATACGAAATAAAAATCATCATAAAAATCAAACAATATTTTATAAGATACACGATACACCTTATTTTATGATACTGATTATGTTTGGGTTATATAACATGCATACATAATGTCTCACTTATTCTTTCAGTGCAATCACCTGCAAAACAGATATGTTTACATCAACTAAGTAATAGAAATGTTAATTACGGTCAAAATTAAGTGTTGAAATTATATTCCTATATGTATTTTAAATATATTTATCTCAGACATATGCGCCAATTACTTTTAGACTTGCAATACAATAAAATTAAAATAATAATCTCACAAATTAAATATTTGATCAATTTTATGCTACTAGCAGATATGTTTAACAGATATATATATTTGTCAAAAAGAATTTATATTAGATAAAAATGTTTCTGTTCTAATGGTGGCACTTTACAGTCAATATAATTTTGCTTTAAACAAAACGGTTTTTAAAAATAATATTTCGATTTTTTTAGAAACAATTTTTTATATAAAAAAATAAAAAAATAATGAATAAAAGTTTCACATTTTACTCTGAAACAGTTCTGACTATTATATTTATATTGTACTTGCTTTTTAAACTTCTATAATCATATGTATATACATATAATATTGTTGCGCTTATTAGTTACACGTGCACTGCTCGTAATATATATTTATATATATATTTATGAATATGTGTGAAAATCCCATATCACTGGTATAAAACAATAAACAACACCGACTTAAATTCGATAGAAATTTTAATAAGCAATATTAAATTTTACAAATGATTATAATAATTACAGAACCAATCGCAAAACATACACATAAAAGTACGATTCATTCGAAATTCTCATATTTACAAATTGACAAGTTATTTTCCGAGAAATCGGTCTTCATTCGTCGTTGTTTTCCCAAAGTATTGATTTTCCGTACAGTTTACCCTACTAGAATTAAAATAAACTCTACTTTTGAAACAAAATAAATATTTACAGTTTAGTTTGGCGTATATTGCGGGCACAATATTCTCGTGCTGTAATAACGTTTACGCAGTCTTCGTTTTGTTTAGATATATTATACAGTATATTGTATCAAATAAATAAATAAATAAATTGATATACTATATTGTAATTACATATTATAAATAAATAAAGTACAATAAAAATTTGAAAAAATTTAATTTCTGACGTTAATTCTTGTAATGACTATCTATTTACTGCAAAATTGATATATATTCGATAATTTATTTGGTATCTATTATGGATTATATTACATTTTTTGTCATACATATAATGTCTTTTGTAGTAAATGTAAAACATCATGTTCATAAGAATTGTATAGGTATATTCTCAGGAACTGTCAATAAGAAATTATTTTTATATTTAAGTTATATCTTATTGCGATACGTCAAGTTTTTAATATTTGCAAGATTAAAAATCAATATTGTTTTAAATATTATAACACATAAATTAAATGATTTAGATTGATTAGATGAAAACAATTTTTTATTAGATATTTCTCTATACGTACATATGTAAATTACATGCACGCATGCTCGCATATATACATATACGCGCTCACGCACAATGTTATGTACGTGTAATTTATATACATATATATATATATAAATTGTTGCAATATTATTATATCGTGTTATATTTCATATTTATATTGCATCTATTTTCAGTCTCAACTCTGATCTCCAATTCTGATCTCTTTTCTGGAAAGAATCAGTTCTTCTGTTTATCTCACAGAAATTGAGATATTATACTTTTACTATAAT
The DNA here is from genome assembly GCF_001594075.2 of Trachymyrmex cornetzi. NCBI lineage: Eukaryota > Metazoa > Arthropoda > Insecta > Hymenoptera > Formicidae > Trachymyrmex > Trachymyrmex cornetzi. The sequence goes on from NW_017296091.1 coordinate 603,953, forward strand.
CAAGTTTTTCATGATTTTAATTTAAATTTATGGCTTTATAAAATATTTTTTTAATTATAATAACATGATTCTCCATGCCTAAATATCGTAAAATTAATTAATAAATTTGAAACTAATGATCGAGGCAGCTTAAAGTATAATGCTGATGACATCAAAATATCATATGTGAGAGAAAAGAAATGGAAAGAACGGGAAGAAAAAGAGAAAAAGAAAGGAAGGAAAAGAAGAAGACTGTGGCTTTAAATCAATTTCACCATAATGTGTATTATATAGATATATACATAGATGTAAAAATTTTCAGATGTAATTAAGAAATATTTTTTAAATATATTATTTTTTCGAAAAATTCAAGAAAAATACTAGTTTATCGAAAATTCTGCTAAAAGTAAAAATTATTCTATAATGCACGCGCGCGTTTCATTTTGTAATATAATAATAAATTAATCATTTGCAAAATTTTTTATTTTAACTTGAAATTAAATTTAAAAATTAAAAAAATTAAATTTTAAAATGTTTTACGTACAATCTAATCATTAAGATGTATTTTATTGCACAAGAATAAATTGAGAGAAAAACATTAAACTGTTATTAATATATTTTCGATGTTTTAATATATTACTAAATATGTTACAATTTCAAGAATATTTTACAATTTTATCGTTTATTCTAGTTTTTTCTTCAAAAGTAATTATAGTTGCTCCAAATTAAAAATAAAAAATTGTTTTTATTATAAAATTAATTCTTGCTGATATTAGCATATTTTGATATTAAAAATGTTACATAATATATACGAAAAATGCAATATAGTTGTATGTTTTATTTGAGTTTGTGTTTGTAAATATTTGTAAGTATATATTTTGATATAATTGTAAAATCTATATTTATACATGTGTAAATATCTATTTGTAAATATAGTAAAAAAATTGCTGTATGTGTACAATAACATAATACATAATATGTATAAAGTGTCTGGTCTGGTTATTAAATGTAACGCCTTTCGTAGGTAGACAGAACTGTTACGCCAAATAGAAAAATCTTCTATCGTTTTGTAATTTTCGCAATAATTACTGAAAATTAATTAATAACAATCTATGAATGAATATGCATCAGCAACAAAGGATAGTTTGTATACCATTTACGATTGATAGACGCGCGCTCTCCTCCCATCTTGTCCCGCGTTTTACACTCGTTGCTGAATCATGTAGATGCACACTCGTTCGCAGATCTTTATTAATTAATTTCTTATTAATTATTGCGACAATCGTAAAATAATAGAGGATTTTTTTATTCAATTTAGTTCTATCTATCCATGAAAGGCGAGTTACTTATTAGACGCCTTATATATATTCATGTAAATGAGATTATATAAAGATTATATAAAGATTTACAAATCAAAGTGTTTTAATTTTAATGCCAATTACAATATTGCAGCAAATAAATGCTTGAGATGAATTATAAAATAGAAATATCAAGTGATGTATACACATATCCGTATTCTTCTTTTAGTGTGCAACAATTGCACTGTTAGCTTCAATGTTAATATCTGTTAAACAACGTGCATTTATTGCATTTATAACTGCTATTATATTTTTGTTAATTAGACGCAAATAATAATTTTTTTTTAACACATTAAAATTTCGCAGTACATATACATAAATTACACTTAATAAATTATGACACAAGCCGATTATTTATAAACAATCGTGTCTAATCTCACCTCTTCCGCTTGAACGTTTTCCACTCTCTTCACGATTTCGCTTTCTTTAATGAGCTCAATTTCTGCATCTTCCACCTGCGAGTGTCGTCGCTCCTGCATATCCGTGGCCAGTTCCTGATAACAGGATTCTCCGGAGCCACGTCGACTGCCTGCAATACACATAGCCCGGCGGAACAGACCAGCGACGACGGCGCACAGACCGCATTGCATCTCTGTGGTGCTGCCCCGGCTGGAGAGCGACCCACCATTGGCTCC
>NW_017296091.1:605945-649159 GCF_001594075.2 Trachymyrmex cornetzi
TGCTTGGGTCGCCAGTTTCGCGTATCTGCCGCTGCTCTCGCACTTTTTCTACTTTACTTCGCCAAATCCTTTCTTCATCTCCTCCTCATATGTTTCTTCCCCGCGTCATTGCGTCCCCTCCGAAACACGCTTTTCTACGCACACTTTTATACTCCCAATTCTCGTCAAACTCGTACTTGTCAATGCCTATATTGCATCTATTTTTTTTTTACTCCACAGAAATTTGCACTCTCAACACAACGCTACGATGGCAGCGCATGTCATCTACGCGATGCAATTGATGCAAAGATCATAGAAGGTTGGACAGTAACTCGAGAAATTGCGAATACTACAGGAAGCGAGAAATAAAAAAAGAGAAAAGAGTAGAGTATAATATATCATACTTGGAGCCCAAAGCTTCTTTAGAATATTTTAAGTTTTAAGTGTAATATTAGAGGAATCGGAAAGAGAGAGAGTAAAGCTATTTTGTATACCTACAATAACATGATGCATCTTAACACTAGAAGTATCAATCATTTTTTACTATGTCTATTTTTTAGATTAATCTTATATTTTTGTGTAAAACATGGAATTCTGAAATTATTTGACTTTTCAAATATTATTATTATTCTTGAGAAGATATTTGGTCTTTCATCACCTTCTTTATTTTAACAGTAATTTATTCGCGTAATCTTTTCAGTAAGCAAGAAATATATATATATATATATATGTTGATATTTCTAAAAAGGTTAAAAGTGATTATAACATATTATAACAAATGCTTGGTGTACCCAATTTGATTAACTCTTAACTTTATTAAAAAAAATATTCGCGACCTTCTTTGACATAAAATTGTTTATCCTCTATGGATACGAGACTCCACACTGTTAAATTTTATAGGGTCAAATTAACTTAATGTGAGTTGCCACTGCTCCTACTCAATAATATCGTTATTTTTTACTAAAACAATGGTTATATTTGACACTGTACAGTATCAATTTAACATTATATAGTGTCAAATTTAAGTATCATTTTAGTAAAAATAACGATATATGTAATAGGAGCAGTGGCGACTCACATTAGGTTAAATTTGACACTGTAGATTTAACACACAGTGGCATATTGAAACAAATACAATAAAAAATTATTTATTTGGAACAGAAGCTGCTATCTTTATATTGTTTTAACGTTCTTTTGGACCATTATTTTTTAGGTAAAAATAAATTATAAAGTTAAAAAAATATTTATATTTTTTTTGTTTAGAAATTGCTATATATCTCATCCAAATCATCTTTTAAGATGACATTGAAAAATCTAATGCACAAGAGAGCAACAGTTATACTCTTGAATAAATAATAATTTTTTCCCCGACTATTCATATTTTTTTTAACATGAGTAAAAAATGGTTATTATATCCCAATACGCCACTAATACAAAAGGAATTATGCAAGTAAGAACTGGCAAGTAATAATTAATATATACGTACTAAGAATAATGTACAGACATAAGAAAAAGATAGCTTTTGCATACAGCAATACATGCCGTGTGTAAAAAGTGAAATAAATAGTAACGAATCATTCCCATCTCTTACTTTACTAGAAATAATATACGATGAGAGATGACCTATTGCTTCTCTATAGCTATGTGCTCTGTGCAAGATGCACTATATACTATATATTGATATACGTTCATGAAAATTATAGGAAAAAATTATAGTCTAATATGATATTGATATGATAAAATCTAAATTGAATAATTTAATTAAATGATAACAAATAATTGAGAAATAAATCAGTTTACTCACAAAAGGAGAAAGTAAGAAAAAAATTAATTCGTTTATTTTGCGTCAAATAAAATACGTGAAAATGTAAAAATATTTAATAAGGAAAATTGTAACAAATATTAGGCAGTAAGATTAATAATAATTAACTAGTAACAAATAGTACAAATAAACTAGTAAAAAAAACTAATAACAAATTAATAAACTGTATGTGAAAACTGTAATAAAGGAAATATTTAATAAAAAAATTAATTATATGTCAAAATTATAATAAATATATTAAAATCTGTATTTAATTCTAATAAGAAAACGAATGTGCAAAAAATATTACTTTTGCGAAAATAACAATATATTATGACAATGTCGTATAATTCAATAAAAAAACTTCCTAAGAATTTTATTTGCATCTCTTCTAATAGGCACAGACTAAAAAGTTTCACAAGTTTTAGTGATTTTCAAGAGAGGCAGAGAGACCGAGACAGAGTGGAGAGGAGAAAAGAAAGGAAGAGAGCGAAAGGGATAACCGTTAATATTTCAATCATGAAGATTGTAGTTATTACGCGAATACCATGCTACAAAAAAGGAAAACTCGACATTTAATGCGAAAATTACTTTTTATAATTTGTGAAAGAACACTTTTATAATATGTTTAAAATTACTGTTTTGTAAGATGAGGAAGATTTTCATTATCGAAATCAAGATCAGTTACAACATAGAGAAAATGCTGTTTATCCCATATTTTTATTTTTCCTTTATTACAGGGATTGTTTGTTATTCGTATCTTATCAAAAATAGTAGGATCGCATAGAATTTCGAACTTAGCATAATAATGGGTGGAGAACTGATGATAAAATCAAGTAGAGACAATATCACAATCATAAGGAAAATTATTGTTTCGTTCATTCGATCTAATGTACTGATAATAGTTGAATATATTTACAATAGATATTACGTATTTGTAACTCATAATTATTTTTAAATTAAGACAGCATAATTTATAATTATATATACATATTTTTTGTAACTATCAATATTATTTCATTATAATTTACTACACATCTCTATATAACATAAATATACGCGCGCACGTATAATAATAATGAGTTACAAATGCGTGATATCGTATACATAGTGTGTTTTATGGATTAAATTTGTGAGGCTGTATTATGTGATAGCATACAACCAAATGTGTATCATGTAGTGTACTGTATAGTGTACATAAGTAATTTCCTAAACATTTGAACACCGTCAAAGGAGATTATTCAAATTTAATAGGTATTATTATTAAATTTATAATACGTATTGTAAATATGTATCACAGAGTGATTCAAAACAAGTATTTAATATGGTCACAACAAATTCTGACAAATTATTTGAGAGACGTTCTGAGTAAAAAATATATGAATATAAGTCCTACTCTCAATATTTATGTAATTATAAGTTTTGAAATTTTACTTTCGTAGTAAAATCACGTAACTGGTAGGAAGTAATCTTTGAGAAATTAAAACATAACAGAAGAATTTGCTAATATCATTTATTTACAATTCAGTTCTATAATAAACGTAATTTTACTATGATAACAATAAAACTTTAAAACTTCTGTAATTATATATATATATATATATATGTAAATATTGAGAATGAGATCTATATTCTTATGATATTTCTTATTGAGACTGACTTTCCAAACAATCTGTCGAAGTTTGTTACACTCATTCTGAATCATCCTATATATGAAATACTCCATAGCTTTGTACTATTCGGATTGGCGCATAAAGTGATATAACGTGGCGTGTCTTTTTATATTGATTGATTTGAATTAATTTCATGATGGGGATTGTTTCGTCTTCATCACTATTCATTTGAGTTGTATCCTTGGAGTCCTATCATTTCCTAAACATATCTTTCACGAAGTCGTTAGAAACCGATTACAGTAAACTTCTACAGTTCGTCTCCTTCCTTCTCTCTTTCTCTCTCTCTCTCTCTCCCTCTCTCGTTTTTCCCTCCCTCTCCTCCTTCCCTCTCCGTTCTCGCGCTTTTCTCTCCTCCTTCCTTCCTTCCCTGCTATTTCTCCCCTCCTTCTCACTATATATTTATCTATCTCCCTCTTATACTCTTTTCCTTTCTTCCTCTGTCCACGATTAACTCCCACTATACCACCCATAACTACGCCCTGCATAAACATGATTGTAGCGCAATTTGCAAATTATCAAAGAACGATGTCTATGGATACTCTGTGCTAACCAAGAATTTAGGCAATTCTTCTCAATTAATCTCATATGACAATCAATCAAATGAGTATTTTTCTTGACTTTTTTTGCTGAAGCTCTCTGCTCAGGATTTTTAATTTGTCTCGTAATGCTATCTTGGCACAGGTTGACCCTTCGACACGATGATGCTTTGCGTGCTTCCTTCTTTCTCTCTCTTGTATTCTATCTCTTGCTTCCTCTCTCTTTTCTCGAGAATATACCTTCGTTGACTTGAGGAAGTACTGACTTTCGTCGTGCGACTCGCGACGATAATTACGCGAGGGAAACTGCCGTCGAAGGGTAACGCCCGTGCAGACATCGCAGCCGGTTCGTCCCCGGGAGCCTGCAAGCTCCATAATCGCATGCTTCCCGGAGTCGACCTAAGTGGAAACGAGAGCGACCGGGCCCTGAGGCCCGGCGCCGTTCGGAGCACAAAGACGACGTCGTCTGATCGTCAAGTTTAGCCCTCGTTTCGTACGGACATTGGTAAAAATAACCACGGCGAAGGAGCGATTTCGCGCGAAAAAAGCGCTCGATTTCGAGAACACGACACTACTATCAACAACTATGCACGCCGGCCGGCCGCTGTGCACGTACTGAAGTACTGGACCCGAGCGCTGACAAGTAGAAAGAGAGAGAGAGAGACTCATTCGGTCGACGCTCGCGACCTCGGTCGTGCTCGGCTATCTTCGTATCCTGTGCTTTGGCCCTGTTCGCCGCGCAGCCACGTTACTTCCCGGCGATCTCTCCCTCAGCCGCCCGACGTCGTCAATATATACGACAAAGGCTTCCAACGAGAGAGGCTCTCACTACGCTGCGAGCTCTTGCCGCGAAAAGCTGGTGAACGATGTTCTGCCATTGCCGCGTAGAAAGGGAGGGAATCCGAGGAGCGCGCGAGGAGAAAGGATCAATAACAGATCTCTCCCTACTCTCTCGTGAAACACGACGTAGGGTAAATGTGCGCGATGTACGCACGGCATTTACATATATGGATAGACAGACAGGCGCACCCTGTCAACAGCTCATTTCCCTCGAGCAAATTTGCATGCTCCTTTTTGTTTTTGTAAGACAGGTGGTAACATTTATCTAACTGTCTTACGGGATTTTGCGAAATCACGAAAGCGACAGTAGTATTAATGACATTTAAAAAGATTTCAATCGTGAGTAGTGTTTTAAAGAATTTTTGTGAGAAATTTAGAAATAAAGTGTCGTGACATAATGTACATTCCTTTTGCAATTCCTAGGAATATATATATTCCTCCGAAAGATATATGTATATATCTAATTGATATATACAGAGAGAGAGGGAGGGAGGGGGAGGAGGAGGGGCGAGGGAAGGAGATAAAAACTTATGAATGTCTAAATCGAATCTTTTCGAGAAATCAAAAAAATGTTTAAACAAGTATATCATATTTGTTCACACAATAAATGTTACGAAAAATATACATTATACAAATAGCACGTGGATTCATACGAGAGTAGTTGATTCATTGTCGACGGGTTTCTGAATCAGTTTAAAAAAGCTTAGATCGCAAAATGATTAATTAGAAAAATTTGCCCTTTAAAAATATTATATAATATTATTTGTTTCTCTCATCTGTTCTTATCTGGTTATATGATTCTTTCATCCGTTTCAACTCATATGGTATTGATGTCATACTTTAAGAAAGAATAGATTCATTTTGTCAGTGTTTTCAGTTGACACATTAATTATTTGATCATATTATTAATTATACATGATTTCTAGTAGAAGCTATTTACGGGGAAACTAATTTTTAATTCGTTCTCACTTATCAATCGAAAAAGGTCACGAAATCCTTTTTTTAGAAGGATCTTGGAGTCGCATCTGTTTTACCTACCGAACGCGATTATTTTTCAACACTACTTTTCTAATTGCAATTTACATAGATTTAATAATCCTTTTTCACAAAGATTTAAATAAAGTAATTCCAATTTTTGGAGAAAAATTTTTTTATTAATAGTCCTTTTTTCATTGATGAAAGGCCAGTGCTTATGACCTCTGTTATACGGCACGCTTAATCGGATTTAATAACATTTGTAGTTATGAAATTGACCAATCATAGCTTTTCCTCGGAAGAATAGAACGACTGTGATTGGCCAGTTTCATAAATCCGATTAAGGGTGTTATGTAAATGTAGTCTATATTATAATTTATTTTCCATGAGTCATATTAACATGTGTTATAAGAATAAATCGTTTATAATTATTAAGATTTCGTTATTGCTACTTAAAGCTTCAATTTGTAGAATCGATATTCGTGATATTCTAGAAAGAATATCTGCGTTAGTATTTTTCCTTGTATTTTATGTAAAATTTCATTAAACGGAAAAGCAAAGTTTTAACGTTAAAAAGCAAAGTTAATGATTTATGATTAGAGATTATTTTGAATCTTTAACCATGTAAACATTTCGTTGTCTAAATACATAATACCTAAAAGTTTCTTTTCCGTGATGTCATAATTAATGTAATTCCGCTAAGTATTCCATAAGTATAAGAGATTGGAAGATATTTCTATCTTTTCTTGTAATATAATACAACTGTAGCAATTCCTTCATCACTGATACTCATAGTCAGTATAAATTCTTAAAGTAGATATTGCAAATTAGATAATTTGCGAATTAGACAATTGTTCACTTAGGCTGTGGTCAAAGTCTCGCTACAAATGCTTTGAAGCGTTTGATGAACCAATTAGAAGAAAGAATTTTACAAACTGACCAATTAAAAAAACGCTTCAAAGCATTTGTAGCATCGCGTTGACCGTGCCCTTAATAATTTTTATAAATAGTTCTCGCACTTAAATTTGGCGGGATTTAAAGATCCTCGCGCATGCTCATAGACGAGCGCCAATAGCACACGCGAGAGGCGAATTAAGAAAACAAGTCCGCGTCTTTTTGTCTTCGTTAATTCTCAACAAGTCGGTCGTTTTTCAATTTTCATTTTCATTCTATCAATTCGTTCTTCTAACCGATACATCATAACAGGTTATCAGTCCAGTGAACACGTAGTGCTTGACAGATGAAGTGCAACGAGTATAACGTAAAAGCACATGGCACGTGAGTCATCAGAAAGATAGACATTTATCGTTATTCCGAATTCACGGCGGAATGGAAACTATTTCGCATTTTTCTTTTTTTATATTTGAATAATATGATTGATGAAATATCAATGCGAAATGTCATAAAGTGATAATGGAAAGAAGTATGGAAATTCCGTGATGCCCACCGTGTGCGACTTGCGAAATACAGCGGAATCGAAAAATCAGAAGCCGGTCGAGAAGTGCAACATCAGATATATAGATCTGTTTTATATTCCTGCACTAGACTGCGTTAGAACTCTCTTTCTCGCTTTCGCCAAATATCAAGCATATACCTGTCTTATTTTAAGTTTTAAAAGTGTACACTATAGTTCAGCCACAGAAGAGCACAAAACTTTTGCACTTAAAATGAAATAAATATATATTCTGGCGTTGAAGAGAGAAAAAGTGAAGATGCTGAGTGCAAAAAGTGCAAGCAATACGCGAATAGACTTGATCCAAAAAACGGGAAGACGCTGATATTGTTTACTGTGGAACTCGAACAAATGTAATTATTGTTATTCGAATAATATATTAAAATCAAAGAAATCTATCAAAAAACGGGTACTATAAGCACTGTTAGTGCTTGATATTGCTTCCTGATGTCAGGAAAAGGAAAGTCATGAAAATTTATTTAATGACAAAGACATTTTTTTTAATTTACATGGTTAAACTTAGTATTATGATATCTCTGTTCACGAAACTGAAAATTAAAAATACTTTCCTTATATAATTTACAACTATCTATTGAAACTATCAATTGAGACTAGTTAAAACTGAATTGGTTTAGCTGTTGCTGAAATATAAAAGTGTTAAAACCATTTATCTCGTGTAAATATATACGTATAATTAATTATATTAATTATATCTCGCTGCCATTCTACGCTAATTTTGTTATGCGTGAATTTAGCGCGAGACTACTATCTTCAGCGTCTTGTGACGCATAGCTTTTGATGCTTAATAACATATTTCAAGAAGAAATAAATTTGTGTTGAATATTTAGCCTTATGACTAGGATAACATATCACAGCGATTTTTCTTTGAATATAAGCTTTATATTGATTATAAAAACTTCAAATTTTCAAAAATAGTAAATATTTAAACAAATATAACATTTTCAAAAAATTTAACGCACATAATTGTCCTTTATTTTGATTTATGCTACATTTCCAAAATTCATCAAAATGGATAGAAGTCGTTTACAAGCCTCTTTGTTAATTTTTTAAGAATTTTTTGCTCAATATGACAAATGTTAACTTTCTCTAAATCTTAAACCTTCTTTTTTCAATATTTCATATATACACATATAAGTACACAAACAAACAATTCATTCATGATATTCGATTTCTCCAAGTTGAGCTATTCGTCAAAAATCGAAAATGTAAATTGTAAACATATATGTATGTAACATTTTCAAGCAGGTTTAGATAAAAATATCTTTAAACATAAATGTAAAATAGGAATCTGCGGATGTATTTTTGGATGCTTGTGCTGCATGATATTTAAACAACTCACCGAATAGGAATTGATTTCGTCATACATGATTACCCAGTGGCGGGTGTCACGATGGCCCCCGAAAGACAAACACGTGGAGTACGGAATCATAGTGGCGAGAAAGAGAAAGGAGGGGGGTGAGAAGGGGAGGAATAGAAGAGAGAAAGAGAGAGAAAGAGAGAGAGGGTAAGGACTGCTTTCACCGCTGTTGCTGCGGTGATGATAAGCGTCGATGGTCGGGATCGTAACGTTGAACTTCTCTGGCAATCTCGCTAGCAACGACGACAGTGACGATGACAGCAGCAGTAGCGATAGTGGCGGCGTCAACAAAGACGACAACGATGATGCTGATGACGACGACAACGGTAACAATGTCTACCATGAACGGCGCTCGCGCCTCGCACCGGACTAGGGAGAAGAATTTATGAAAGAAAACAACGATGGGACGCGACACCGGCGACAGCGGGCGGCCACGAGACCTCAACGCAACCAGAAAATCGCGACCCCTCATTGGCCGTAGCGCGTACAATTGTTATACGGCCGCTTGATGGTCGACGCGCGCAAACGCGTTCTAAAGATCAATGAGAGTTGATGCCGAAGACGCGCGGCGAATATGGCGTGGCGCGTCCAGAACAATTTCATATTTCAACAAACAGGAATGAACGGAAATTAAATGATTATGAGAATGCGTTTGTTACTCGCTAACGTCGATTGACAAGAAAACCGAATTTGATTTTAACAAAAAATATAAAAATTTTTAGATTAATAATATATAAATATATGGTAGTAATGTAAATTGTATTTTATTTAAAAAAACGGTACTCGGAAATATTTGATATATTTATGTATATAATTACTTAGCAGAATTTTAATAATCAGAAATTTTTAAGTACTTTTCGGTAGAGGCTCTGTATAATAGATAATAATAGAAGTCAGCGCTTTTTGCGTTGATTAGATTATACTTTTAAATCTAGAGGAATAATATCCTATCTCAACGAAGTAAATTTTTAACAATTGCAAAGTAAACTGTTAAATACGACCAATGTTGGCGAATTTAACAATTACACAACAGAATATAATTTATTCGATCGAAGCTATATACATAAAGGAAACAATTATAAATTTTAAGTAGAATGACATTAATGACACCTCTATGTTGTACATACGCTCATAATACTTATGAAATAAGAAAATTATTAATTGTTAATACAAGTATCATTATTAATCATATAAATAATTATTTTTAACCAGTGTAAAATATTCGTGCACTTTAAAAAAAGTTATAAATTTATATTTAAAACTGTATCTATACTTGACGAAGTTCATCAAAAAAAAACATCATATCTATTCTATAACACAGCAATATAACATAAATGAGCTTTTAGTCTATTTTTGAAAATGTTCACATTATGTTAAAATTAAAATATATATGTACATATAAGCTAAGTAGCAAGTAGATATTTATCGACAATTGATGTCAAATATCATCATACGTAAATATCATTTCGACGTCAGATGACAAATGACATTAGCTTACTAATTGGGAACAGTATTGTGTAAATTATAGCGAATTTGATTGAATGCACTTAGTGCGCATTGGTGCATGTTAAAGCCATCGTACACAAATTGATGTAAAAATATGTTTAATATAAATTACAAATATAAAAACCGATTGAAACATAAAATCCTCAGTGTATCTTATTATACTGTTAAGTAAAATCTGTATTTTATAATTCTAAATATTTGCATTTTATTTTTATACACACAGATTAAGTTAGTGCACAACTTTAGCTTTATTTAATTTAATCATATAACTTCAGCTACGTTCAATTTGGACGCTCATGGCTCACGCTGTAAATGCTCAAAATCATCATTCATTAAACGTAAAACAAGGATAGAAGCACTGATAGCGTTCAAATTGGAGACTCGTTGACATCTTTCTAGAGAGCCTTTACTCAAAATTAGTCTGTTTTCTCTGCCGAGCCTTAATTCTGAGCTTCTTTAAAAATAATTGTTTTATACAATCCTGAAAGCGATACTATCGATTATATATATTATAATTATAATGCAATTTTTTTTGTATTTTGACGGTAAAAATATGAATTTATAGTTCACACTTATTCTTAGTGGGTGTCCCCATAATCTCTCCCTGACTCCCTACTGTGATGGAATTTCGGTCCCGGAACTCCTAAGCAACACAGCAGGTTTGTTCAGCAGGTGCGTCGCATGCTCCAACATGCTCCTATTTCCTCCGTAGCTCCTACTCACTCAAACGCGCTTGTTAGAGACGTTAGCTTATTCTACTCGCTTTTAATAAAGGCGAGAAGGACAGAACGTTGAAGGCAAAAAAGACAGAACGAATGAAGGGCAAAAATTGCTCGCACACCTGGAGCCTGGACCCTGATTAGTGATGCACGTCTAGCTTAGAACACTACAGCGTCTCTCACCCCCTCTACTTTCCTCTGCTGTTTCTCCCAAACAACGTGTAGCGAATGAGATGTCGAGAAAATTCTTTTGCCGTATAATGTTGCAATCTCTCGCTGTTTCGTTCTCTCCGCGTCGCTTGGAAGAAAGTGGGGAGACTAGAACAAACGTTAGGTTTGTTCGCATCGCATACACCAATGCATATTCTTATTCTTACCATGGCTCCTACTCAGAGTGAGTAAGAGCCACTTTCATCGTCGGTTTACTTAGGCCCAGTTTCACAACTCATTCTTTACTCTTAACCGAGATTCAACTTGTTTCTCATCTTTTTTCAATTCTAAAGTTGGAAAGAGTCAGTGAATGAGTTGAACCTCGGTTATGAGTTAACCGTCAATTGTGGGCCTTAACCAGTCTAATAATCTCTAGAGATCTCTTTCTATTTTATTACAGTTACTAGGCTGGTTAAGTTAACTGAGCTTGATGAAAGTGGCCCTAAAGCCCGTATCAGACTACCGACTCTGCAAGCGCCAAGCCCACCCGACTGCCGATCAATAATGGACCAATCACAGTGAATCAGTCTTATTATGATTGGTCCATTATTGGTCGACAGTCAGAGTTGGCAGTCGGGTGGGCTTGCAGAGTCGGTAGTCTGATACGGGCTTAAGAGCCATAGTATGAATCAAAGAGTAAAGAGAAACAGGAGGGAATGTTTGGTTCTAAAGCCTTGTGTCCACGATGCTAGAAATCGGTCCGAGACCTCGGATGAAGAAAGAATTGACCAATCGCAATGGTCATGTGATCAAATTGTTCAAATGTGATTTGTTAATTTTTTCTCTGTCCGAGATCTCGGACCGGTTTCTAGCATCGTGGATACAAGGCTTAAGCAAGCAGACGGAAGTGACTATATATACTAGCATAAAAAGTGGACGCTTAAGATGGCTGCCATGACGTACATCTGTCCGCGGATTTAACTACGCCCACTATTAATACATTCCTTCCTGTTTCTCTTTACTCTTTGAGTATACATTAGTATACATACGATAAAGTATGATCTCCAAAATATAAAATTCTCATTGTTGCTGATAATACCAACCGATGAAAGGTTATTCCATAATTTCGAGCTGAAGTTGTTACACCACACGCCCAGCAATGCATCATGATGCTTTTTGCAATATTTATTAATAATGAACTGTTTCGTTGCTCACGATTTTTTTTCCTGTTAAACCTGTCATACAAATATAAAAAAAAAGTGGGTGCTTAAGATAACTGTCTTGTAGAGGTGTTTTTAACATCGGTGCAGTTGATACGACGCACCGACGGGTCCCAGAATCCGCGAGCCCTCGTAAGCTTCAGGATCAGCGGGCTCCTGTAGGCTCCGGTGTGTGGTAAACGTTTATGAATTTTTTGCTACAATATTACAGATCTATACTGTATGTAGAAATTGTCTTGAATTAATGGTAATGCCCGGGTCCTCTCTCATATCGTTCTATTGAACGCTGCCATTCCTTCCTGTTTCTCTTTGGAGAAAGAACATGTTGGAGTATGCCGAGTATACAACGCGAACAAACCTAGCGTTTGTCTAGTCCCCCCACTTTCCTGACTTTCCTCCAAGCGACGCGGAGAGAGCGAGAAAATATGACACTACACTCTACAGTAAAAGAATTTTCTCGAGGTCTCGTTCGCTGCGCGTTGTATGGGAAAAATCAGAGGAAAGTAGAGGGGCTGAGACGCTGTATAGAATTCTAGACCAGGCGTGTATTCTGATCGGGGTCCAGGTGTACCGGTACGAGCAATTTTCCCCCTCTACTCGCTCTATCCTTCTTACACTCAACGTTCTATCTTTTTCGCCTTCATCAAAAGCGAGTAGAGAGGGAAACAGGGAAATCGTTGACGTCACTGGCGTCGCTGGAACCTCCCCACTGCCCGGGGCCACCGAAATTCTAACGTCGCTCGTCGTTGGCTTGGCTCTGTGGTTGTTTGTTACTGCCTGCCGAGGTATTGTGACGCTACCTTGCTTAACCTACAAATAGATCCGTTGAAACAGAACGAAACGGAAGAGAAAATTAAGTGATGGTGAAAATTGTGAATACAAACTGAGAATAATATTTGTATGTGTCTTTTCACATCACAAAAAGTGAATTTTTCTTGATAATTGTAACTATACGTATTAATATATTACGTATCAGTGCATTATCTTACTGTGAACATTTTATCTAACATTGTTGTAAACACGATGGGAGGTGGAGACTTGGTAAGTGTGTGTTATAATTGATAGTGTTTTTCACTGGCAGAGCTGGTGCGCACTCAGTGCACTTTAAAGCCGTTGTACACAATTCGATATAAAGATGTAACGTTTAATAAAAATATAGAAATGAATTAAACCATGAAATCCTTAATATATTTTATTGTGGTATTTGATAAAATATACATTGAGTATTTTATTAATTGAGGTCTCTCACTTTTACAGTCAGGTTAGGTTAATGTACAACAGCTTTAATGTGCACTGAGTGCGCACCAGTTCTGTCGGTGAAAAACGCTATAAGATTATAAAAATTATACAAAGCGTGAAATTTGTCATATTTTCTAATACACATGTAAATTTTCATAGAATTTGAAAAAGTCGTGGCATCCATCTACCATGAAGAACATTGAGAAAGTAAGGAAGGCGGAGCAGCAAAATGATCAAGAGAATAGGCGGATAGCAGAGTTGAAAAAGGAAATTGAAATGGAGAAAGATTTGGAAGACATTAAAAAATATGCTGTAGAACAAGGTGTAATAGAGAAAAAGGATGATATGAAATTAGACTGGATGTATAAAGGGCCAAATCAAATGGTTAACAGAGAAGAGTATTTGTTAGGAAGACCAGTTGACAAGGCTTTTGAGCAAATGCAACAGGCGGAAAAGGATTCAGAAATGAATAGAATGCCAAAAAATCATGTTGAATATGGTAAGTTTATATATGTTTATACAGTAGAGGATAATTTATGTATTTATTAAAAGAGAATTTTTTTTGTACGGAGTTCTATTTTCAAAAAAATCGATTTGGAAAATTTATTAGGTACACATAGAATTGAATACAACTTAGTTTTTAGATGTATTTGTGATCCTCATATTTTCTTAGAAAAAGTAGAGAATAAACTTGAAAATTTTAGAACTTTATTCTTAAATATTTCTTTAATTTATGACTGTCAGAATTCTACATGTTAGTTTCTAAAATTTTCCAGCGACTATACCTGAGAACTCCTAAGTAAAGCACAAGTGAATCGCTAATCTTTTCTTGCCTGCTTTTTCTACTATTATTGACCGATGCATTTCCTGCTTTACTGCCTTACATTTATGAGTGTGTTTCTTAAAGAACAATCGCCTGAAATACCATATGTTACATGGTACAATGACTCTTTGCAATAGGTGGGAACAATACAGGGATTTTAGAAATTGAAAGGACCATGTATCCTTTATATTCTGAATTGGTTTTTTGGAACCGGTTAAACGAAATTTCACCATTTCAGAAAAATTTTAGTTTAATTTCAGCGATTTTTAGCTAAAAATTCAGCAAAATTGCAGAAAAATTTCTACAAAATTTTAAAGAAATTTTAGTTCAATTTCAGCGATTTTTTAGTATGTTAGTTGAAAAATTCACTTTCAGTGAAAAAAATTTCAGTAAATTTTTAGTAATTTCACTGAAATATTCCTGAACGTGGAATAATTTCAGCGAAATTTTCACCGGAGTAATAAAGAACATATGATCACCATAATACTAGAAATTACATATATTGATATATATTGTGAAGGTCACAATCCTGTGACCTTCAACAGATTTTAGCCATTGCTTGTTATTCGTTAAAAAGTTATTAACAAAAAATTTTAAAATTAAAGTCTTATTTCTGCTACATGCAATTGGAACTACCCCATACTCTCCCCTGTTTACGTAATGACTTCCTACGCGAAGCAAGATTTATCCTACACTCCTCTCTCCCTCCGGCTAGTAGCGTACGATTTTCCATGAGAAGCGACGAAGGAGGATGCTAAAAATTCCCTAACGCGTTGCAGGTAAAAACAAGTGTCGTTCGAAAGGTCTCGATGAATAGAGCGAAGGGTACAATGGATAGAAGGTGTGTCCTTCACGAAGTTATAAATCACAAAAGTTCAGAGAGAGAGAGAGAGAGAGAGAGAATCAGTCAAATAAATGTTAATTTCCTTGCAACATGTGCAAATAAATTATATTAATGTAATATATTGCAAACTATTCAACAAACGAGTTCAACGTTATCACATACTTAGATATATAGACTATATGTATAAAAAATAAAAGTAAAAATAAAAATAAAAAATAGAATGAAGTCGGGTCTTCGTCAGAGCTTTCAAGTATCGCGCAGAGGTCGCAAAAAGATCTGATAACTTTTTATTTACAAAAGAGCCTTTTATGACCCATAACTCATGAAGGACGCACTCAACAAATTTTCAATGGCCTTTGTGCCCATTGAAAACTTCGATCTATTCATCGAGACCTTTTGAATAACATCTGTTTTGACTTGTGATGCGTTAGAATTTTCTATAGAAATTTTTGACATCTTCCTTTATTAATAATTAAGTCGCTTTGTATGAAAAGTCGAACGCTTCTAAGCAGATGTGTCGGGTAGATCTCGCTTTATCCCATTTTGACATAAAAAATATAAATTATATAGCAGAGTATATGTGTAGAATAGTAAAAAATATATATACTTTAAAAAATTATTCTATGTACAAGAATTGTTTTGTTAATAACTTTTTAACGAGTAACAAGCGACGGTTAAAATTTGTTGGAGGTCACTCAGGGTTATGATCTTGACCAACATAAATTAAGGTCAAGATCATCGGGCTGAGTCCCCTGTACTACACAATTACATCTCGTCCTATAATATAGTGTTTCAAAATTTTCAAGTTAAAATAGCAAGAGTTCCTAAAAATTAAGTTATAAAATTTGCCATTTTTCATTCCAAGCTTTGATTTTTGCGAGATTTTCTTATTAGAAAATTTGGATTAATGAATATTGAGATATTTTCTATGTATGTGCGTGCACTACTTGTATGTATATACATAGATGTTATATTTTATATAAATATTTAATGCTCATGAGATATATCTTTTATTTATTAGAATGCATTCCACCATCACTGCGATTTTTCTCTGGTAACGAACAAGTCGATTTGGCTAGAAAAATACAAGAAGATCCTTTATATTCCATAAAGAAGAAAGAAATGGAAACTAGGAATCAGCTTTTGAAAAATCCGGTTAAATTAAAACAACTCAAGGAATTGGTAAGTGAATGCTGATATATCTACTTTATTATATTTTATTTATTTATGTATATTCTTATATTTTATTTTTTATGTATTTATACTTATTATGTGTATAATTTATAGCTCGAGCAATCATCCAAAAATAAAAGCGAAAAGAAGAAAAAGAGGTTGAAGCAGAGTGACAGTAGCGAGGATGAGGCTAAGCTGGATGTTTTATTAGCCACTAAGTATAAACAATTGAAAGATATCAGTGAAAAATATTTGCTGAAATCAATGAAGAAAATAAAACACAAGCGAACGAAAAAGTCGAAGAAGCATCATGATTCTGACAGCGAAACGGATAGCAGTAACGATGACACTTCTATTAAAAAGAGACGACACAAACAAAAGAAGCAAAAGAAAAGTAGAAGTGATAGTGATGACAATACTGATAGTAATAGCAAGAACATCGCTAAACGTGAGACGGAATGTGATAGGAAATATTCGAGAAACGATACAAAATTAGATGATACCAAGAAACAAGATAGAAAAAGAAAATTGAGTGAAGATAGAAACTCAAAGTATGAAAGAAGTCAGAAGTATGGAGAAGAAGATAATAAGAACAAACGACAACGATATGATAGCAAACAAAGAGATGACTCAAGAAATAAATACAATGATAAAAGAAGATACTCAATGGAGAAGGAAACAACAGTAAGCTTTTAATTTTTAATGATGCGGTATAAATTTTATGAATAAGCTAATTAAAATATAGTTTAAAACATATTAAAATATATTCTTTTTTTTTACACCGTTTTAAAAAAAGAAGAAATATGATTTTTTAATACAAATTTAATAAAAACTAAAACATCTTATTTATAATAATATAGAGCAAAATTTTTAAATTAAATATTCTATTTTATAGATATCTAATAGCGGAAGAACATCAACTATTAAATCTACCTCCAATACCAATCACATTAAGTTTAAAGATAGAAAAGAAGAAAAATACAGGCCGAAAACAAGACCAAGTCTTACTGAAGAGGAAAAGGAACAGCGACGAAAAGAGATGATGGCAAACGCAGTGTGGCGTGATAAAGAAAGAGAGAAAAACGTGAAAATGTATCGCGAACAAGAGAAGAGAGAAGAACAGAATATTACATTGAATAATAAGGATTTTATCAGGTACATTATTAAATATATTTCGCATGTAATAAATATATTTTAAATGTACATCTTTGTACATATTGTATATATATTTATTATTATTGTATATCTATTTTTAAATGAATTGAAATATTAATTAAAACTGAATGTTTGTTGCAGAAAACAATTAGTCGTCGCAACAGAAGTGGGTACCGTCGCATCTAGGATCAAAGCTAACATTAACAATATACAACGTTCCGGACGAGCAATGGACACAAATTTCGCTAAAAGATGATTTTAACTCCAATTATACATATACTTTGTACAGTTACATAATACTAGCAAGTTTGTATGTAAAAATTCGACATAAATGTAAAAATATATTTAATTAAAATATATTATTTTTTTATTATTACATTATCTATGTTATTATTATTATTATTATATCTGAAGGAATAGGAGCTTTGCATTAAATCTTCGCCGAAATATTATACCGTCGCTTTATATAAACATGATTATACATATATACATAGCGAGATATATTACACGCATGTACAATATTTTTTTGCTAACATTAAATGATCTGTCAAGTCTAGTTTCGATAATATCTGTGATTTATCTCGTTACGTAATTTTACACATTTCTCGGGGCGATTCAAGGACATCACTGGGGTCCACAATAGTTGTCACGCAGCCACCAGTAAGGACATTGTTGACTATGGCTCTAGCAAGATATCCCGCGGTCATTGAATAGTGCGCAGAGAAGAATGACGATTTGTCATCGACATTTGATAAATTGTGATCCTGTGAATATATATGTATAATACATGTAAAAATTTTTTAGAAGATTACCTTTACAATATTATGTGTATTACCTTACAGTACATGATAAAACTATCTTCTACGAGCTGATTCAGATCTAGTTGTTTCTGGAAACTTAATTCGGGATTTCGAAGTAGAATAGTTGATATAATACTTAAAAGCTGTAATCATACAATTAAAATAAGCTATTATTTCTCTTTGTACTTATATAATGTAAATTCGATAATAACTAGGTCTTTTAATGTTTTTGTTTTACATGATATATGTAGTAAAAAATAAAAATTATAAAACAAGAAAAAAGTAAAAAAAAATTAAAATTAAAAACCAAATAAAAAAAAAAGAAAAAAAAGGAGCTACAAACTTTCTACGTCCACGTCGTTAGCTCTGGGTAACGCTAAAGGAAAGTTCTGAGTCTATACGTTTATATTCATTTATGTTGTCAATATTGCGTTTAGGGCATGAATATAGCGCAAAATACACTATTTTTGCGAAAATAAACATTTTTTATATTTGATCGTATGTTTCTTGCCGGGGAAGCCACTTTTGTGACTTTGCACAAATTTCGAAATTTTGCGCCACGTGTATGTTACTTATATAAAAAAATTTTTGAAAAAAATTTTAATGAAAAAATGCCGGCAGTCTAAAGGTTAATATAATGCTGCTTAATTGTGCTCTATTATATTTTCAATACGTTTCGTATACAGAAGTAGTAAAAAACAAAAAAAAGATATAAAAATTGATTACTTCAACTATGATCTGGCGATATTCTGGTAATTGTATGTGATGCAACAGAGATTCTACGAGTAGAGCAAATGTAAGTTCAGAACGAGTCATGCTGGATAATGTGGTTTGCTGAGGAAGTTCCCGTCCGTTCACTACGATACCACCAGGACAGCGCATCAAGACTTCCCATACTTGATTGTAGAAGTGTGCCGGTACTCTACACAAGCAACCTTCGATTTTTCGACGACCAAGCACTGTCAGGCTATCAGCAATAGATAGATATATTAATCAATATTGAATATATTCAAAAATAATGGCTAATTTTATTAATCATACTTTTCTTCATGAGCCCATTCTTTTACTGTCAATACTTTAATAAGAAATTGTCGGACTTCATAAGGACTATAATTTTCAATCGGCTTGGTATTTTTCACAAACATCTGCAAGTAAAGTTTCATCGCTTCCAGAACCCACCTAAACGTTCAAATATTGATTAAGTGTTTTTGTATAGTAACAATTAAAAAGTATTGTTAAAAAACTATACTCTACCCAATGCGTATTTTTAATATGCCTTTGAACATCTCTGGATTAGTGCCGATCAGTCTACCGCAATATAATAGGATCTCTTGTTGGAGCACAGCCTGTACTACATTGTGAGGTTGTATTGTGGAATACATTACTGATTGTATTTCCGTCGGCGTCATAGGTTTGTCAAATATCGTTTCTTTCTGTCCAATCACTCCCACCGCGATCTAGCCATTAATAATATATTTTAGAGTTAAAATTCAAATTTAGAGTCCATATTTATTTTAATACCTGTTTTCCTTTGACTAATACACCCGTGATAAAAGGACTGATACTGTCCACTGTGTGATGTAATAGACTGCTGCAATAACGTACGGCCATCCAGAACCTTAAGGATCCAGCTTGTTGATATAATGATCTCAAATTATCACGAACTGAAAAATAAAAAAATATACGGTTGGATGTATATTCAAATGAAAGGTGAAGTTTACAAATAAAGGAACAAGAAAAATACCTGTCACTCCATTGATTTCGTAATTAATTCCTTCTCGTTTTATCAGAATACCATACAATTGGCATTTGGCGTACAAACCAATGCTATTACGAAGTTCGTTTAATATATTGCCAAGAGATTCATGTAACATATACTGGAAACATAGAATATCGATTACCAATTGTTTTCAATCGATTAGAAATTTAAGTTTTTAACATGATTTCATACAGAATAGTCCTTAAAGCTTTCAGAATAAGCGATGGCCTTTGGAACATCCGTGAGACTCTGATAACCAATATAATCGTGCTGCAATTGTTTAAACTGTGTCAAGTCCAGATCTGTTTCCATACTATTTACGAAGTCCAAGTGCTCTGTATATAATTAACATAAATGTTATTGTGAACATCGTGTATAATGGTGCATAAAAGAGTAGCCCAATCTTAAAAGAAGTGATTCAATTTTATCTTTTTTTTATGAATCAAAAGATAAATATTATTATTAATTATACAATATTTATTACATCTTAATATTATGGAAAAATGTCAATATATATTTAAAAATGCATCATTTGAAAAATTACGCTAAATTTTGATGTAAAACATGATAACATTACAATCAAGCCAGTTTTTTATACACTATTCGATTTATTAATCGAAGATATTAATCTTATATGAAATATTACCGATGCAAGAAGATGAGATCAAATTTTGTAGCCGGCCAATGCGTACTTTCGTCTTATCACAGTAGCCTTTCTTCAACATCGCAAAGAGGTCTAACATCTTTTTAAATTGTGGATCTCTAAACAAATTTTTGTTAAGGTAAGCTAATTCTTGCAGCCTATTCATAAATGTGTAAACTTACCGCATGTGCTCTTCTCTTATCAAAAGACATACAGTGGGTCGACCAGAAAGACGCCAGTACTTGCCCACAAATTGCAATTCCGTTTTAATATCATCGATCAGTAGAGCCATGTCTCTGTACAAATAAAATTCAGAGACTTCGAAGATCAGAGGGTAACACAGTACTGTCATACCACAGACTCTGTACACCTATATATGAGAAAGAATTCATCTGCCTTATTATTTTATATATTACATGATAAATGTATCATTGCATACATGCACAAGCCTTCTATTTTTTTTTAAGGAAAAAATATAAAATCACACATACTTTGCTTGTACCTAAAGAGCCTATAGGCCGCGCTGGTCGCCCCTGAAGATTCAACTTCTTGTTCACTCCCAACTTTTGATAAACCTTCACTAGCTGAGTGGACGACAGAATCTGAACGGGCTCGACTTCATGCGGCGTTTGTGTCTGAATGCCATATGTGGCCATCATGGCTTGCAATCGCATAGATTCTGCGATCAAAACTATTTGTACTACTAGGTCGGTATGAGTGCCCTGGCATAAATATAACAGTGCTCATAAATTACATGCAGCATGAGGATATTTAGTCGTATAAATAAAAATAGCAGCCATTTTTTGAAATTTTAACTAGCGCATATATAATTGTGTAAATTTGTGACAAGCTTAAGAAGCCTATGAAGTAAATAATAAATTGCAAATGTAAAACACGTGTTAGATTTTCTACAATATTACATGCTAAGATTATAATACGTTGCATAACTTCATAAATAAAATCATTAAAGGTCAAAAATAAATGCACGTTATTACATACACTGTACTATCATATTAGCAGGCATACACTTTATATTACTTACAATAGTAGGCTTTGCCTGTGTAAATAAAGAAAGAAAATATAAAAAAATTATTAATTTTTATTATTATTTATTAACTTTTAATTATGAGTTACAAAAATTAATTAAATTTAAAACAATTAAATATCTCTCTAAATTATTGTGAGACAGTACACACAATTTATATTAAAAAGTTAATATATAATGTATCGCTTAAAAAAAATTTCAGGACAAAGTTCTAATAAAATAAATTTATATTTTTGGGTTTAGTGAGATAAATATATATTTTTGGGGGATTTTTTTGATACGATTACTCAAATCAAACAAAGTAATAGATTAATACATATATTTATTTAAAATATAGACCTTATATATATATTTGAAATAGAATTTTTTTCTCTTTTACCTGGAAAGCAGAATATCTTCCTGCTCGCCTCGGACGATTATACGATGGAAGATATCGACGAACAGGATCTAATTCGTTGATGTGCAGAAGACCAGCAGTGAGTAGCTGCGCAATTACAAACATAGCTTGATTCCATAAATATATCGGCGTAACATCGTCCATAAATTTAGGGCCTCTCCCTTCATCACTGGGTAGCCGATAAGCACTACACGGCTCGTTCCTTTCAGTTTCCAAATTTTCCACGGGTACATAATAGCACATAGGAACGACTGGATCTATACCAGGTAAGCCAAAATTTATTTATGTAACTTCTAATTATATGTATAATCGAAGATTTATAAAACATTATTTGTATTATAGGCACTGCTTGAATAAAACTAGAGATATTATTTAAATATTCAAGAACCTCCATTCAAATCCTTTTGCACTCTTGCTTTCAATAAATTTTGATATTCTTCCACTTGTTCCTGTAGACTCTTAAATACACCATCTATTATCATAAAGATGTAAAACAATGGCCATTCGCATTCGATATTGTCGAAATCCTGTTGAAACAAGTCATCAGTTACTGTATTAAAATTCGTAGTTCTTATCTGCGACGAATGTTATAAATTTTAGGACCTTGATCTCTCCAGATTTGTAATATCGTCGCTGTTTGTCCTCCAATACAGTTTTATAACCATCTCTTCCAAAACGTTTAAAACCGTAATTGCCTTTTAATCTGCGGACTATGCTCGCTTTTGTTTCATTGTACAATACTTCTTCATGAGTTGCAAAGGCAGGAAAGGATATTGTTGGCAGCAAGGCCGCGTCTACACTCTAGAAATTACATATCTCTTATCAAAATTGGTCCGAATATTTTACACAATTGAGATTGCTTACTTTCGAACTGGATTCTCTTGGAAGCATTGTTTCGAAAATACTACGATTGCGATTGTGAGCATCAATATCAACGTATATCACAGACCAAGATGCACCTTTTTCACCAAATAAATTACAGCCGTTAATTGCCTCTAATGCGCTCTTGGCGATTCCAATGGAGCTGGCGTGAATCTCAGGTGTTCCATCATTATATCGACTTCCACGTTCCCACATACCGTAGTCTGGTGTACGGTACGCTCTTTCGACGTAATATACCAGATTTTGCACAAAGGCTACTTCGTCTTGTGTATATATAATTTGTAGCCCAGAGGATATCATTTGTACTAAGAATATTAAGTAAAGAGATACGATGTCTATCTAGATTGAACAGAATAAATACTTGTAATAATTAAGAAAATATTTTCAATTGTTATATATAATAATACTGAAAAAACACCATATTAATTATGTCCTATTTTACTATAATATGTTTATATATATAAGCGAATATAAATTATTATACATATTTCCTGTATAGTTGAAATTATTAGTGCTTCACAGAAATATGTAATATTATTATTGCTTACTTGTAAATGATGGTAATCAATATCCTTGTAGATTTCATCGCCAGTATCCAAATGAAACTTACAGTGTAAAGCATAACGGTCGCATTGATTTTTCTTAAAAAGCTCTATTCTGGAAGACTGTTTTATCCAACACTCCAAGATACCCCGCATGCACTTTATTGTGGATTGTCCCAGCTCATATGATTTTCCACGATCATCATCTATACGTCTATATGCTTGATATAGACTCCATATGGCAGCTGCGCAATATATACTTTCGCGTACACTGCCAACCTTCCGATCGCTCGAAATCTGTGGGAACAAGCCAGTTATGCAGCTCTGATAGCGCAGTAATTGTCTCTTAACGATTCCATAATATATGTCCAATTGTTTAACAGTGTCCTCATAATTAGATATCTTGAGAAACATTTCAGCGTCAATATCTATCACGCTGCCTTGTCGTACATTTCTGATCTGCGTAATTCTGCAACACAAGGAAAAATAAACTTTATTAAAAATCTTTTGCATCAACCATTTCTTTCAATATAACAAATCTCACAGACCTTTTCGCAGCATTCAACGGTGTTGTCACTGAAGTAGCCATTTTATTCAAAATGTGTACAAGCTATTTTTGATTTAATACACCTACAAACAAGTTCTTATGTATATATAGATATATTTCGAAATTTACTGCAGTACTACAAGTCTATAGTTACACATCCTGTAGATTCTCAGTATTATCAATACATTTGAGAATTCATTTTATTATCAACAATTATATCTATGCATTCTATGTCAAATCTCAATCAAGTAATTAAAATATCATATTTCATGTGTGTGTATATATATATATATATATATGTAACACCTGAATAATTAACAGTTCATTCTTCTTGTCAAATTCAGCTTGATGTCCTTCAGTGGTCCTTGAGTTCTCTTTCGATTAAAAGCCGATTTTTTTTATTGGAGCAAAAAATACATAACACAGGATGACCTTCGAGGGGTCGCAAAATCAGCTGTGATGCTGTGATCAGCTGATGTAGCCGCATGCTAGGATTGCTAGGCTGCGTTCAGAAGCCGCTCAGATAGCACTTAAGTCCGATATACATTAGAGTCCCTCTAATCTACATAAAGGAGATCACACATACAAAAATTTTAGTCGTAATCGTAAGGCGTAAGCAAATTTAAAATGTTTTAAAACGTGAGATCGTAATTTTGATTGTGATCGGGCTTAAATTGTAAACACAGAACGCGGATCGCAAGCTCGTTGCATCAGTCAATTCGATGTATCTATTTTCAAAATGACGCTTCGAGATTGGCTTACAATTTCATACACTATATAGCAAAGCTTTGCTGGCGAAAACCCGGAGACTCGGAGACCGGAGATCCCCCCCACTCCGTCAAATCGTGTGAAAATGCGTAGCGTGCCGCGTGCTAAATTTCGCTCAAAATTCTGTCTCGTGAAGCCAACTTAGCCAACATTGAATTGTAATGAGCGATGCCACGATTAGACTATTATGACGAAGTAGAAATCGAAGATTTCGAGTACGACGAGGACGAGGAAGTTTATTACTATCCCTGTCCATGTGGTGATCAATTCCAAATATCTCTTTCCGACCTGGCCGCCGGTGAAGAAGAGGTTACATGTCCCTCGTGTTCCCTCGTGATCAAGGTGATTTATGATAGAGAGGCCTTTCGTATTAAACAAGAAGAGCTTGAAAAGAAAAGCGATAAAAAAGAATTAGCAACTCAACAAGTTTAAGGTAAAAAAAGCTATTCCGAAAATTTTATGAGATAGATAGGTTAGGATTGTGCTAGAAAAATACAATTTTACGCCAAAATAAACAAAAGTTTTAAGACATGAAACTGTGATCCATTGATTGCTTTAAAAGTCATACAGACAGATGTCTCTCCAGATGAGTGTTTATTATTGTGTCCTTATGTTCTCTTGTTTTTTTTTATCGTTGATTTCTTTGTACTCAGTCAGTTAGACTGAGAGCTTAGAACAGAGTGGTTCTAAATACGATTGTCACTTTCTTACTTTCATATCGTTGCAGTTAAATTTGAATAATGTAAGTTTTAGTAACTTTCATATCGTGGCGTTAAATTTTACTAATTTTTATCTAATCTGGCTGTTAAAATTTTATATAACTTTTGATCATTTTCATTTTATTAATTCTTTTTACTTTCTTATTGTTAAAGGAAATTTTGATTTTGAATCAAAACATATATTTGTAAAGTTATTTGGTTATTGAATATAAATTGTGACCTAATTTATGAATTTCGTTATATAACTTGCTTAGAAATATTGCATGATCCTTAACTTTAATATCTGAATAGTTTATTAAAATATTGTTTTATCAATTAATACATTATACCAGGAAACGAAGAAATATCAATAACAGAATGGCAGGACGCGGTAGAGGAAAGTCTGCTATGTCCTTTTCCATGGAACAGTTGGGCCTCTCTAAAGGAGAAACACTATCAACACCAGTTCCGCAACCATCTTTAAGTTATCCTCCATTGGATCACAAACCTCCACCTATTCAAATAACCAACGAGATGGAGTATCTAGTAGAATTGAAAAGGCATTTCACTGAATATATGCGAGAGTCACCGTATTATGTGAAAGCTACTGTTATAAATGAAGATATTGAACGATACAGCGATGCTTTTAAAGAGGATTTCACAGACAATGATGAATCGAAATATGAGGCGTACCATGATTGGAGCTTAATGCCAGAGGAATTAAGAACGTCGAGAAAACGAAAACTCCGGAAAAACCCGGAGCAAAAAGAAAATAATAAGAAAAAGGACATTGTGGATATTGTGAAAAAGTTGTCAGAATTGGAGAAAAAAGAAAATATGCAACACCCTGCAGAAGAGGAAGATAAAGAAGGGAATGAAGAGGAGAATGACGAAGAAAAGGATGATAGTGTAAAGGAGGAGGAGGAAGATGAGATGGATGATGGGACTGATTATGCAAATGAATACTTCGAGAATGGCGACAATTACTATAGCGAAGATGAGGTTACTGACGATCAATTCTTTGATGCATAAATACTTGTATGTTTCAGAAAATTTTTTTTTTATATCTTGGCTCTTTTATATCTGTCAGACATTTTCAAAGCTTTAATCACAAGTAGAATTGAAAAGGCATTTCACCGAGTATGTACGAGAGCCGAACATAAATATGTCGCCAATTATGTGAAAGCTGCTGTTGAAAATGAAGACATTAAACAATATAGCAATGTTTTTAAAGACGATTTCACAGAAAATGATGAATCAAAAGATAAGTTAAGGACGCCGAGAAACTAAAAACTCTTTTACTGTAAGTTCACCGCGGTTATTGCAAATTCACTTAAATTACGCAAGATTTTTATTCTTTACAATTTGTCAGTTAATTTTAATATCATTGTTTAGAGAAAACCGATTAGCGCGTAAGTTAAACTGACAATGAGAAAAGATTGTGCACATATGTATGTGACTCACTATTAAATATAATATAAGTTGAATAAGTAACATTGGTTTATTTTTTTTTTCTTAGAACAAATTCTCCATAACATTGTTGTCCTTGTTCTTCTTCTGTTAGGTCTGTGGTCTGTGTTACACACCTTTCTCATATGCTTGTAATGCGCACGCTGATTATTTGCCACGAGTATATGGAGCCTACAATTTTAATGTTGGTTCCGAACAGCGGATTTTTCGAGAGGTGTTTCTGGACAAGGAGATTGCCGGCCTTTTCCGAGAGGAGACACGAGCGTAAATATTTAATTGCTACCGAGATCGAACCCGAGACTTCTGGCACGATAGATCAGTGTGTTGTCTGCCACTCTCGCGTTCGTTAACATCGATTTTTAATTTCAAATAACGATGGGACATAAATATGTTTAGCTTTTCTTCGCTATCCTCTTGTTATTGATAGGGAAGGAAAGGATTTGTCGTAACATGTGGATATAATTCGAAGTAGGGGGCACGCAGCGTGACGATTAAAATAGTCTAGAAATCACAGGAAGCGTCGGCGTGTTTTTTTATTACGAGTATTTCACAATTTCTAATATATAATATATTTATATAATATATATAGCCATAATAATCTGCAATTGTAATAAATGACCCTTTTCTATGATGCCATCGGATAGTACAAACGCAATGTTTCTTGGGGTGACTGGGAAAATGGAAGAGGGGGAGGAAGGGGTAAAAAGATAGAGGAACGGTGTGTAGAATACGCAAAAATACCATAGCGTTTATAATGCTCGTTATGCATACGTTAAGTTTTAGTGATTTCATCCCGTGTTTATATATGTATATATTTTTTTCCTTTATTTCTCTAATTAATTGCCGACCGCGAATTAAGCGCTTTAAAAATCCGTGTATTATAAAGACGAAACAAAAATTAAATCGCAGAGAGAAAAAGTTTTCCGAACTTCCGTAAAACTTCCAGTCACTGGATCATTCATCGTTCTTCTAAGACCGAGTCCATCATCAGAGGATATCTTAGAACTATTGAGAGATCCGAATCCTTTGCAATAAATAACCCGGATAGGGAAAGAAATTGCGCGAAATTTCTTTTTCGTTTGATGCGATGTGATGTAAATTTAGAGTGCGATGGCAGTAAATCGCAAAAATAATTCTGTTCCTTACTACTTTTTTTTTTATCAAAAATTCGGAATTCTTCGACCGAGTCAAGTCGTTCTAAGTTGCAAGGTCTAATAAAGCACTTGGGAGTTATCGCAAACGATTTGAACTTAATTATCTATATAACGAGCCATATATCTTTTATGCGGAAATATGCGTGCAAAAAAATAATATATCTTTTACATTTCGTGAATATTTAAACGATATAAGACCAATAACAATATCAGATCAATATTAATTGAGCCAATTAAACTACATGTATGGTAATAAAAATTCTTCACAAATAAGTTACATTACAAAATATAACATTTAACATACGATATGTATATGTATGTTTGTATATACCTATACATGTATGTTTCATATATAATGAGATTGTGTAAACAAGTGTAAAAAAAGAATTAATAAAATTGTTATGAACGGTAAGATTGTTATGGATTATAATTTTGAGATATCTACACTTTGCACTTTGATACTGAAGAGTGTGGTGCGAAAATATAATTCAGAAGAATCTTAATTCAAAGTTGTATATAAAATAAGAGAGATATTTTGATTGTGTGATACTATAATAGGGATGGCAAATAGAACTGAATTTTGTAATAAGCTTTAAAGCGCTTTTCACTTTCATTAGATTTTTGTTGAATTGTATGAGCAATTAAAATAATATCTGATTAAAATAATTGTACATTCGTAATAAGACAAATCAAGTAAAAAAGCTAATTAACGGTTTATCCACTAATGTCTATTAATGATTCAACTGATATATCATATCGTTCGTGTATAAATCGTTCTTAATAAAACAGTTTAAGATAAAATCTCTCAATGTAAAGGCGTGTAACAATCCCGAGTCCATGGTGTAAATATCCACCATGGACCTATACACCATGCCCGAGTCATCGATGATATTCTCACTAGGAAATTAATTCAGAATTATTTGCAGTTATCTAATTGTTACAATATTTCTTGTGATCACGTTTCTTAATTTCCTTTTCGTTGCATTATAAAATAGGTAATTATCATACTTATATTATGGGCGAGGCAGAAAATTAGGTGACAATTTTTTTTTAACGATCATGCACTCGGCAATGTCCGAAAGACATTAAATTCTCCAAAAATTAATTTTATAACGGAGTTATTGAGATGATGTTACTTGGTTATATATTTGAAATATATTTACATTTGAATTCTTCAGGTTTTTTGACCTCAGGTTTCTCTCTTCGCGCAATTCTATGACATGTCATTTTTTCATTAATATCTATAACATTTATATTAGCAAAATCGATTCTTTTTGGAAATGATGTTCAATTAGATTCTTCGGAACGTCTTATTTTCTCTTGAAACCTCTTTTCTAACACTTTCGCGTAATTAGAAGACAGCATACAATTAGCGTTATCCAGCACTCTAATTTGTCGCGATGAAAAAAAGCTGTCTTGCTAATCGATAAGAATTCATGTCTTCAGTAACGATTATCTTCCTACTTTCGTCAACGAAAACAAGTGGCAAAAACATAGAATATTTTAAGGAACTACGTACATTCCATTTGGACAGCCTTTTCACAGCTTTCCTATCTACATTTTCATCACAATAATCAAATGTGCTCAGAATAGAATATGAAAAAGAGCAAAAAGCGTATCTTTGAAAACTATAATATACATCCACAGCGTAATTATAGCTATGAGCGCATGAATCTCGCAACACGCTCCGATGGCAACTTTCAGACACCAGAATTTCAAATTAGGTATCTTATCGCTCGCAAATCTAGAAAAAACGATACCTCACAGTTTGATATTTTAAGAAGTGCTTACAAATAAATTTATCGAATCGATACGAATGGAGAACTATTAATGAAGATGTTAACGATGAAGTCGTTAAATGGATGTAATACTTGCTTTCGCTTTTGGTCGTTTTGGACAAATGGGAAACGTCGTTTCTCACGGATCGAATCGCAATCTAATTCATGCGGCGTGACGTTCTGAAAATCACAGGACAGGTCTGCTTCTGTATTCGGACGGGCAGTGTGAGCTTGCGAGATACTTCTTCAACATGTTTGAAAAAAAAAGTCAATTTCAACAAGCCATATTATACACAGTTTCGCTTCAATAGCGTCGCTTATGAGGAATCACTCGGACCTTGACTGCGAAAAAAAGAAACACCTGTCTCGTTTAAGAAAAACATTTTAAATTAGCTATCATATACATTTAAGATCACGATGGCTCTATAAGTCAACTTACAAGAAAGAGAAATCTTAAATAACGTGGAATGAAACAAGATAAAGTTAATTGAAATAAAATAAAATATACATCGAGTATAATAGAAACATTTATTTTCAATATTTTTGTAATAGTAAATTTATTAATGTTTAGTAGAAATTTGTAGTGTGATAAGAGAACTTTTTGTCTCTGAATTAATTAAAACCTCTTATTGAACAGATCGGTATGAGCAGAGCTCATACCGATATGTGTTCAACCCAAATATTAGACTGAATGCCAAGTAGGTGCTCGCGATAAAGGGCGCAA
The DNA here is from genome assembly GCF_001594075.2 of Trachymyrmex cornetzi. NCBI lineage: Eukaryota > Metazoa > Arthropoda > Insecta > Hymenoptera > Formicidae > Trachymyrmex > Trachymyrmex cornetzi. The sequence goes on from NW_017296091.1 coordinate 636,617, forward strand.
AAGGGTAATAATTGCATTGGAATTGCATCGGCAAACGAATTTGGGGCTGCAGTCAGCCCTTTCATCATCACTCGATGCTGCGAAGCGTTCCATGTCTGTGATATAACAGTTTGTGATGATAACTCCCTATTAAGAAAATTTTAAAATTTAAAAGCACGTCTGAAAGACATTGTGACAACATCTGAAAATTGTCCTAATTTTTTTATCCTTTTTAAATATATTTCAGACGTCGTCCACTTCATGATGCAATTTTGAAAAAAAGGTCATCGACATTTTGTTTATATATGCACCGCAGTGCATATTAGAATTATCTCGAGTTTCACGAATCGGAATCGCGCGACTTATTCTAGGTGTCATGCTTTTTTTTGTTTTTTTTTTCCATCAATTTAGTATTTCGCTAACAATTCTTTTAACGTTGAATAAGAATACTTAATTCTGCGTTACAAACGCGACATCGAAAGCCGAAAGGCGAAGGTACAAAAAGGATCACATTGCCACTCAATAAAATGTCTCAATAATCCATCGCATTCCTATACGTTAAGTAAAAGATCATTCTCTGGATGAAAAATTAGGCCGACTTTTTACGCAATGGACTTTCAGCGGGAAGCGCTACTGTGCGATTCATGCAGATGTAATATGTTCCTCCAGTGGTCCTCAGATTTTTCTGTATTTTCCAAATAACTTCAGAATTATTGTAAGAGAAATAAAATAAATATTAAAAGCAATAGGTATTGTAATTGTTTTGTAGACATTCTACAAAAGAAAAATTTTAATCACGAAAGGAAGATTTCAACAGTACATTTTTCTTAACGTAACTAAAATATAATATAATTGTTATTTTTTGTAATTAAACAATAAAACAGACATAGGAAAATTAAAGTATATTGCAATTGATCATAATTCCTTTATATTGCATCGTAATATAAAATCTGGGAATCACTGATTAACTTGAAGCTTCCACAACAGCTAAATCTTTAGATGCGCTGGATGAAATTTGTTTATCTTTTCCCTATGATCAAGTCAACGATAATCCTTACATTCGAAATCGTTATGTCGAAATCACATTTAGGACCGAGCAACAGTAAGTCGAGATAATAATTCTCGTTTTCTTTCGTGTTGAATCCAGCCCGAATCCTTGTCTTATCTGTCAAATTTCTCGTCAAATTGTTCTCTCTGACTTTCGTTCCTCTCATATACTTAGTGTCGTGTGTGTATTATTTAGTATCATTATCATTAGCATTATTATCGTTACATATATGTTGCTTCACTACGGTTGATTGGCTTTTGGACGTGGATCTGGATGGAGTGTGGTGTATATACCATGCGCGCGCGTGAAAGAGACAGAGAAAAGCTCCAACATTATCTTCTTTCTGTCTCGCGGCGTCTTCGAACGAGGACGAGCGAGAGTTCTCCAAATATTTCTTGGTTCATTCATCCGACTATGAATAATGAAAATGGAGTGTTTACAGTAAAACATCAAATTTTTACGCTTAAATATATGGTTAATAATTAATAATTAATAATTTGGATCTCAATAAAATCTTGAATAAATACTTTCCATATTTCTTTTTTTTTCTTCTTTATTCTATATATTTATAAAAGCCTAATTTATTTATTTATTCTTTAGCATTATACGGTGTTTTTAATGATAAGATAAGTCTTTTTGAAATTTATCGCAAGTCCGAACGACGAACCTCGCTCGTCATCGATCTCCGAGTCTAGACCTTTTTTGCTGTCGTCATTGTTTTCTTCAAAAAGGAACGTATGAAAGAATATATATTTGCGTAAGAAATCAGACGGAATACATAGCATGCAGAGCGGATAGGTAGCGTCCATCAATCTTCGTTTTTTTTTTGTCATTTTTCTCTCTTGATGAGCGTGATTTCGATTTGCTATCGATTTAGAAATTTGCGTATTCTCGATAAATTTGATGTTTCTTTCAATCGAGTGTAACATTAAATCACGTCGTTATCATCATTATCATTATCATTATCGCTATCCTCTATATTTTTTTCTTCTTCTTTCTCATCATCATGATCACATACACATAGCGACATTTCGTGTTAAATCGTAATCGTGAAGATGTTCAATGCGCTATGTTACTCTGTGTGAAAAAACACTACGCCTCACTACAGTAATTCATTTCCTTTCATACGTGAAGACTAAATTGGGCCGTGAATTTTTTGAAACTACGCTTGTGACTCGCATCTCCCGATCATTTGCACCGCGATACATGGTGAATAATCAAGTGAAAATTAATCGTTTCCGATTCTTATAATATTATATTAAAAATGTTCTAAGAAATATTTTTAATATAATATTATAGAACGAATATAATTGTATGATTTCTTTATATCACTTGCAATCATTAAGCTTGTGACATAGTATCATTTTTATTTCAACTTTCTGAGAACTTAATAATATAAATTATTACTCTTTTTTAAAGAGTATCGTGCTTTGTCAAAAATATCAATCTTTATCAGCTTTTAAATAATTAATCGATGCTGTGCTTCCAAGTAGAACTTAATTAGAAATAAATTTTACACACGACGTAGAAATTATATCTAAAACCACATTTTGAAACCGAGAATTGTTTATTTCATAATATCTTTCAGTGAAGAAATTAAATAATTTGTCTGTAAAATCACATGCGAAACGATCGAGATGCGGATAGTTTAAAGATGGACTAAATTCTTTCGTGGCGACAATACGTGCGTTAAGAGAGATCTCTTTATTCGAAAGAAACTGGTTCATGATTTTGCCAAGGATTCCACAGATCCCTTCAATCTATATATAATTCTTATGTAACTTCGATTTTGCATAAAAATAAACGACAAAAATAATATAATTAATTTCCAGAATTTTTTAAACTAATAAAATACATTAAAATATAAATATAGATAAGAAAATAAATAAATATTTTACATATTTTAAATATATTAAATTTAAATAAATATGTAAAAATTAATATAAATAATAATACTTAATAGTTCGATTTGAGAAATCCTCAGCGAGATGTCGAATTTCATTTACAACCCGCGAGTGCGATAATATCCCATAATTGTATACATACGTGTATACGTATTAATAATTGTATATTCCGTATATAGACTTATATAAAACGCACGAAGCGGTTATTCGAAGGCTACTCGTTTCAGATTTTATTTATTTATAGCGACAAGCCATTTCTGTACCTGTCGGCTCGATACTTGGCTTCGAGTTTTATCAATGGAAAAAGAATTCGGACTTAACTACATGGATCCCGCGTATACGGGATCATTTTAATATCCTATATAACGTTAATGTTTTTCATGTAAATGTATATTCGTCTAGACACCCTCTCTATGTCAATGAGCATGTTTATGTGTTTGTGTATGCGTATCATGTGTACAATGAATAAAAGAACATTTGCACGATCCAATTTTGTTGGTATAATTTTGCACGAAGAAAAAATATGTTGCTACAATGTGCTTTATTCCATATTTTAGTACAAATGAAAACAATTTTAATAGAAACACTTTGCGATAGAGAATATCTTTTCGCTTCGTAAAAAATTATTCCAAGATAGAATGTGCAAAGATACTTTTCTTATTCATATGTATCTCATATAATCTTTGTTAATGTGTATCTCATATAATTGTATCTTGTTTTTACAATCTAATGAGACACCTCGCAATAAGATCACTAATCAGTCAAAGAATGAAAAAAAAGACGCGAGTATATTTTCCGTGTATGTTTGTGTGTGTGTGTGTGTTGCATGTGTAATTGTTATGTATTTGTATATGCAAGCACGTGTAAGTAAAGACGCGAGTATATTTTCCGTGTATGTTTGTGTGTGTGTGTGTGTGTTGCATGTGTAATTGTTATGTATTTGTATATGCAAGCACGTGTAAGTATTAGATGATTACGCGTTCTTCGAATCATTCGAAGTGTGAAACAAGACCGACGCGCAACCTGCACGCACCGTCGTCGTATAAGCTTCTCACGTCAATCCTTCACCCTGACATATCCTTGTCTAGAATTATTTCTCTTTTTTTTTTTACTAATGATGCGACGACCGCAAATTCACGACGCTGTCCTACAGTCTGTCTTTTGAAGGAGAAAGAAGCTTTTTTTGTATTAATTATCATTATTAATGATCAGTAATTTAATTTGAGTTTCTGTGCCTTTTCGAGTTTGTGTCTGCATGAAAGCCTTAGAATCTGATCTTGTTTAATCTGAAATGTGTAGCGTTATTTTGATCGTTTTGACCATATGCTTGTTACATAGTAGTCCTTAATAAACGAATAAATTGATTATAGACCGCAATTTTAACCTTCAGGAACAATATCGATTAGTCTCATCAGTTATCCGTTGTTCTTTCTATCTTTCTATAAAGTTCTATTGACGATTGTTTCTTTTTTTCAGATAATTCCGATTTAAAATCGATATACATGATAACATGGTTCTTCCAATCCTTAAAAGTCTTGAATATTTTCAGAATATATTTTAATGTAAAAAAAAAGGATTTTATTCCCGAAGATCTTGAATTATCAAAGCGGCGTTTAGTCGAGAAAATTCCTTCACGAGGATATCATCTCACTTCTTTTTCCCCCTTTCGCTCTCACGTGTGTAACATATATTTTTCTGAGCAGCTAAAAGCTATGAAAGCACATGGACAGACCAATCGACGATAGGATACAGCAGAGTGGGACGAAACCTTCTTCCCAGAAGGGCTGTCCTGCCCTACCCTACTGTTCGTAGTTCTTCGTCAAAGCGTCTTTTTCTTCTCTTGTCGTTTCGAAGATCACTGCTTTTAATTCTCCGCGCCATTGTTGCCCTTTCCCCAGAACTTGTCGAAGCGGTTTCGCGCCTTCTCTAAGACATCGGTTGCTGCTGAACGTTGTGCTGAGCCCGGTACCACTGTTGGTGCTTCCAGAACGTGGTAACCACTCGCAGTGCTACCTCCGGTGCTACTTCCTGTACCCACAGTGCTGCTACTACTACCGCCAGTACCTTGAGCTGACGACTCGGCTTCGAGAACGCGGTAACTCTGTGGTGCGGGCGACGTCGACGATGTCGTCGTCACCGGCGCTGTCGTGATCGCCACCGGTATACCACCTTCTTTTTTACTTTCTATTTCAAACGTCGGATCTTCCAGACGTCTCAGGTTTGTGCCTGTCATTGATTTTATCGATTCCGGGCTCTGTCGCTCTTTCGTCTCCTCGACAATGGTGATCTCCTAAAATTAAACGCAAAAAGAATTATCGTAAATTACTCTCTTTGTCGCTATGAAACGTAACAATCGCTTATACATACATGCGAGCGAATACATCGAAAGATATAGTTCCTGACCTTCTCATCCTTAGGTGTGTCCTGCGCGTTCGTGGGCAATGGACTGTCCCTTTCCGAGTCCAAGTCCTTGTGGCCGTTTATGCCGCTAAAACTACCGAGCGAGACGCTTTCGCTCTCGGGTGATTTGTAGCCAGAGTGCTGGGAATGCTGTGATTTGTGTTGAGCCGCAAGCTCCGGTGGTGCTGATTGCGGCGCCGATGGTACTGAGGACGGTGCCCACGTCTTTGCCTCACTATGCGGACGCGTCAGAGGTTCTTCGAAATAAAAGAACAATTAGAATCACGATCATGATAATATTATCTATGGTATTATATATGTCAAATCATAACACGCCATAAATTTATATACATAAAGTACATGGAAAGAATTTGTTAAAATATTTATTTAAAATTTAATTATAGATCTGAAAATAATTTGGACTACCCAAATAATTATGTAGGAAACTCAAGTATGATGATCAATGCTGACAAAAATTTTTATATTCTAGACACCAACTTAAGCGTCTTATAATTATAATTTTGATAATCCAACAAAATTATTTTCAGATAGAATAGTCTACGTATTTTCATAGAAAATTATGCATTAACAGTAATATATATACATTTGTATTGTAGTCTGAAGCCTGTTCTTTTTAACTAAACTGTTCTTTTTTAACTTTTTGCACCGTTTACCTTTTGCAAAGATGAATCATGCAAGAAGTTCAGCTAAAAAAAAAACAGACCTCTTGTCTGGGTCTAAATTTCTAAATAAAATATTCCATGTATATTCATATCGATTCTGTATATATTTCTATCGATTTAAATATTCTGAAAGCACTTGTATTTTATAAAGATGTTCTGAAAATATTTTGTGCATCTTGAAACTTTCCGATCACATCTTCCATCAAGAGTTCTTACCTTCCCGGACATTTTGCGTCACGGTGAAAGTCTTGCCGGTGTCGAGGGGTACGGTCCAATTTACGGGTTCCGGCGAGCGCATGATCATCTGCTCTGGCGACTTTACTCTCGTTGGCTCCGGTGGGCTCTTCACCACCGGCTCGTCGTCTAGCCAGGGACTTGCTTGGGTGACAGGCGCTGGCCCCACTACCTTTGTCGTTTGCGACGGTGGCGTCGAAGCGACGCTCGAATCCCCGCCGGTGACATCCCCGTTTACTTGGGGTTCCGCCGTCACTGGAACGTTTGAAACGAAACGCTTTATCGTCGACGTAGATGATCGTTCTAGGTTCCTACCCCTACCCCCCGTGTTCCCCGAAGCTTGCACTCGATGATGAGACAAATTACCGTGATTAATTCATACCCGATATATATTTCATCTTTTTCTTGATAATTTATTTATTACTTGTAATAAGTAGATTATCAAGAAATTACTTGTTTACAAAATAACATGCGGCAATCAACAATGTTTGAGATTGCAATCATTGCGTTACGATTCAGTTCAAGTTTAATTTGAGAATTTACGTACTACTGAAGGTTACAATTTGTTGTACAGTTTGTTTGTATCTCTCATTATCGTCGCAGCGGCAAAGTTGCAGTTGTATTTGTTGGGCTAAATTCAACATGTTTAGGATATTTACTTCTCTAAAAAGAGATAGAGAGAGAGAGAGAGTTACGAGAGTTGTTGCGGAGTGCTGTGGGAAATTAAATTGGATGATGTTACGAATGTGGGCTCGGTACGTCCAAAGCCAGGCGTTGACACACACAATCCGACGTGATTAATTGTGGATGACAAAGAAATAAACCTTTCGCTGCGACATCTTGTAATCGCAATATCTTAATCAAAATATCGAAAAATCTGAACATTTTTTATTCATTTACTGAGTTATAATATATTACATACCATAAATATATTATTATTTTATAAGCTATTAATATATAATTAATTACTTAAACTTATATATTACGTACATATATTAATGGTATATATATATATATAATATTATATATATTATACATATTAATAAAAATTTATATCGATATATTAATTGATTATCGCATATTATCATAAGTCTAGTAATTATGGACCAGCAGATGAGGCAGCAAAAGGATTAATGAAAAACACTTAAACTATCGTTTCCCCAGACAGTATCGACAATCCTTTACAAGTGTCATTACGATAAATATTACTCAACATTGAAAGTGCTGATTATTCTACGCTGCTGCGACGAGATATCTTTGTCCCCTCATCAATAGGAAATGCCTCGGATTTCTTAAAATACAATATTTTTACATATCGATACCTCTCAAAAGATTTTAATGCCGGCATCGAGTGCAGGCGAGATTCTCTCTCGAGCATGAATATAGAATACACGAAAGCTGTTAATATTGTATATATCTCGAAAGGTACATTGGCGTTCTCAGGATGCAATATAAAGATACGCAACAATACATACAGCTACAAACATCAGGAGCGAAAGGAAGGAAAGAGAAAAAGGGGAGAGGATGAGAGAGAGGGTGAGAGAGAGAGAGAGAGAGAGAGAGAGAGAGAGAGACAGAAGCACAAAATGTGAATATATATATTTACATATATTTATATATACACACGTATGTGTCATAGTGTGCAAGTGCGTGTATACCGCGCAACAGGTTGATAAAAGGGCTTAACGTACATACATATGATATAGTTTTCCCGATAAATCGCAGAAACGATCATTCGATCTTCCGCACTTGAACTACTTCATGCTTCATTATTTGTTTATACTCGTATATTACTTGAATCTTTGCAATAACACGAAAGAAACAAGAAATTGCACAATTTGCGCACGAAATGGACAGTTTTATTCTTTGCCTTCGAAGAAGTATATTTCTGATGAAGAGAGAAAAGGAAAGAGAAAGAGGGAGAAAACGAGAGAGAGATCTTTCATAAAAACACTCTTATCAAAATTTTCTTATAAAATTATGTTTTTTCTTAATTTTTTCTAGTTTCGCTTATTTAATAGTTTTACTCATGGAAATTATTCACATTATTCCAGCAAAGTAAAGAATGGAGTTTGGTGAAGAATTCTTATTCTCTTATGTCAATATAAAAATATATGTTTTTTTTTAAATTATGTTTTTATCAATTTCACAATTATTCTAGAGAAAATATCGAGTTAAAGACTGTACTTAGCTGCACTGCTAATATATACCGTTATTTTATTATTAAAGGCAAGAAGTCAATCTCCACTTTGAGAAAACGCTCTATAAAAGCTCCTAGTTGATATTTTAAGGATTTAAAATAAACTTACGGAAGCTAACGATTGCAAGTCACTGCGACCTATAATACACATCGTGTATGAAATGACAGTAGGTAGCCAGAGATAGAAATAAATAATGGAATGAATACGTTCGGAAATAACAGAGTCTGCGAAAGGTATAAACCCACAAAAAAATGTATAATCTTTCCATTGAAAGCCTTTTCTCATATGCATTTATATTTAGAAAGCCAGAGCTTCCCATTATTGAAAAATTTTGTCCCGTTGTACACAGTTGACAAGAAAAAAATTCGTAGATAGTGTAGTTTGTTCTATACAAAAAATAACAATATATATATGTATATATTTCGTATGATGAAATGTTTCCACTACAAATATCTGAGTGTAATACATATAAGGCAATAAAAACGAATCGTTTATTGTATGTTCATAGTCACTAACATATTGTCTAGTTTTCAAAAGATTTCAGAGTACAGAAGTTTTTCTGCGAGAATAATTTGTGCCAACTTCATATCGGCAATAATTCGTCACCATTTTTTACACAAAATGAAAGACGAATGAAAAGCAGCTTTTAAAAATTTCAAATAGTATCTAAGTAGTTGAGAATCCTATATGGTCGTTAAGACATACATGGAGATTTCAACGCAGGAAGATCTGACAAAATTAAAGAATTCATATAATGAACTTTTTTTCACGAATGCACTAATACACATTTTTCAATGACGTAGATTTGGTTTATTATGCTTTCGTTTTGCGTTGTTTATTTTATCCATAGAAGTAAAATTTTCACAGAGAATGCGTATATATATTTGAATACAATATACAGGAATAAATTGTTGTAGAACACAATAAATTGGAAATGCATGCGCGATAGAGCGTCGATATCTATAATTAGACTGATTATAATATTATATAATTTAGAGAAGTCAATCCGAAAGAAATATAATATTTATTACTAATTTTTATATTATTCTTTAAATTTCAATTTTAATAATGCATTTTTTTTAAATTTACAACGCAAAATTCAATACAGAATTATACGAGAAACGAATGACTTTATTTTTCTTTTTTATAATTCTCTAGAAAAAGAAGTAAATTCATTCTCTGATTCTGAATGGAATCTGGAAACTTATCTTAACTTTTTACCCAAAAAAAAAGAATGTTCTGTGTAATCGTACCCTCTTTCCAAAGTACAAAACAATTGGGATAGATAATCACGTAATTATAGAATCCAAATACTAACTTCGTTAAATCGACACTCCATCATGCACCGCGACAATAGACAGTGGCTAGGATATAAAGAGAAATGGAAGGAGAAAGAGAGGAAAAAAGGTACAAATTATTGAATGAGAGAGAGAGAGAGAGAGAGAGAGAGAGAGAGAGAGAGAGAGAGAGAGAGTCTCTGTGTGTGTGTGTGATTTTAATTAACCCATTTGAATATCTGCGAAACTAAATAAGAGATCTAAAGTCCGGTTTTTTCGGTTTGTACGATTTCAATAGGACATGTTTTAATGAAAAAATTTGACTTTGTGGATAGAAGTATGAAATAAACTTCACAGTGAAATAAAAATCAACTTTGTTTTTTTAAAATTAAATCTTGATTTTTTTCTAAACATCTATGTTTGTAGATCTTTTCATGATAAATTGAATGACCACATACCCAACATCAATGGAGATCAAATGACGGAAACAGAGCTTAAATTAAGTGACCACGCCCCTGTACTCAAGTCAAATTCTTTTATCAGGTGTCCCCTTTATCAGGTGTCGTACAAAACCATACCTAAAAAAACCGGATCTCGAGATAGCTCTCGAGATATTCAAGTACGTTAATTCAAATTGGATACTTTGTAAACATAAAAAACAGAAACAAAGATGTCTCACATTAACCACAAAGTTACATCAATAATAATATAGATACACAGAACAGCGAGCACACGAAGCAAAGACACTGGCTAAATGACTGGACAACGTTAAAAAAAAAAAAAGAGCGAGAGACTATAAACCGGGACTCTCTTTTTAGCCACGGCACAACATGCTACTTACTAGCTTGGGCGGCGGTAGTAGCGGCTCGATTTGACGCGGATCGCGTATCGAGGGATGATTTGGATGATGGATCATCGCCGGCGGCTGCAGCCGCAGCTGCTGGATGCCCGCGGGCCAGTTTTGCCTGAGCCTCGTCATTCGCACCACGGCACCTTTGGCTTAAATCTTTAACGCCGCGCTCCGGCCTGGCCGCAGCGGCAGCGCCCGACGTAGGTGGGTGATGGACGGTCATATGAACCGAATACTTTACCGGGGAACGTTTTACCGGGGCGGTACTTGCGCTAATATTATTAGCAGTAGTGACAGTGATGTTGGTGGTGTTGGTAGTGGTTGTGGGTTTGGCGTGATGAAGAGGGCGATGGGGAGGGGCGGTGGTCGCGAGGAAGGCTAAAACATATTGTACAAGAAACAGTACAATTGATGAATAGAGTTCTTTGGGCCGTATCTTGTGCGCACACATGTCTAATCGCGATTATTCTCATCGAAAGTTGAATTTCGAAACCGATTGGAAAAGCGCGCCTCCTTCGCTCTCGCGAGACTCGGCGCTTCAAGAAAGCTTCCAAGGAAAAGTGAACGACTGATCTTTTTGCGAAAACTTTTTTAATCGTCTTAAGAATATCCTAAAAAATCTTTTCTTACCTTAGTGTGATTTTAATTGTCTTATAGATATAAAAAAAAATTGTTTTAGCAATGTACTTCAATATTGACTTTATCAAAAAAATTAGTTCTCTTAATAATTATTTATCACTGTTTTAAATATTGCTATTCAAATTATACTTTATTATCATTCAGAAGATAAGTAAAATTGACGTTACTTTTCACGAAATTGACAAAAGCTGAGACTGAGTTTGCCGGAACATTTTCACTACCCTATATATCTCAAAGTCATCAAAATAGATTAATCGTTCGCCCTCGCTCGAATATACAGGAGCCTAATTGCAGTTGAGGAGATGGATTGTATCAACCAGAAAATGTCACTTCTTTTATAGAGACTAATTGTAAGATGACGTTGGTTCTTGTCACGATATTTCATACCGCTCGAATACACGCGCTAATTAATAACTCCAATTCAGTTGACGTGAACTGTAATATTTATTGTATTAGCATAACAAATAAATTATGATTTAAAAATTCATTTTCTAAATTAATTTAATCTATCGTTAAGCTCGTTATCTCTTGATAAAAATAATTTGCGAAACAAAAGTTAATTTAAAACTTTGTCAATAATAAAATTTTATTTTATAATTTATCTTTTCACTTTATAGTAATTACCCGTTATTATCTAGTCTTCGCGAAAAACGGAACTTTATATCTTCTCATGAGTTTACATTGTTGTCCGTATGTACTTTGTATTTGAGTTGATTATTTGATAAATATTTAAATATTTATCGTATAGACATATTTGAAACAAGATTTAAATTTTAAGGAGAAATCCATGTGAAAAAATACAAAATAAATTCATAGAAATCCATGTCTGGCGATAGAGAAGAAGTGCACCATATGCACTCAGCACATATACAAGATCTTTTAGCTAGATTGATCAATAATCGTATCATGCATCAAAAATGATTCGCGCACAACGGCGAAAAAGAAAAGGGAAAGAAAATGTAGTTAAGAAAATAATTGTGGGATCTGAATTCGCTTTGCGAATTTCTAATCTTCTGCAAAAATTTTTCGGGGACCATTTGGAGAGAAGTCTGCAAAAAATTTACAGCAAGTCTAAAATGCATCAGAGATCATCGAGATCGAGAGTCAGAAGGTGAGAGTCAGGATGAATTATAAAAGGGAAAAAAGAGTAGGGGAGCGGGCTCTTTGGTATGCAGTAATTCTGAAAATATGCCAGACCGACGTGACGTGAGAGACAGCGGGCACAGCAGGTGTACGTGGCCAGGTACAGTAAACGTACATTTGCGATGTGGGACTTGCGGGGGCCTCTTGTGGAGCGAAGCAGGCCCTGGGCCCGAGGGTGGCGGCGG
>NW_017296091.1:649196-651010 GCF_001594075.2 Trachymyrmex cornetzi
GGACACGTTGGCCTGGGCCTGCCGCGGCTGAAACACCCGCTGCCACTCCTGATCAATCTAATACACGACACGTCTCCTTGCGATCGTATATTCTCGTGCGAGAACTTGTGAGAGAGAAAAGCTAGGATTCGCGAAGAGGATAGGTAATTCGGAACGAGTATCAATTTCGATAAAGTAGAAGATGATAATGATAACGATAATGATTGTAATTATAATGGTGATGATAATAATGATAATGATGATGACGCTGATAATAATTACAGAGATGGCAACGATGGTGAAGATTATCAAAATCATCATCGTCATCCTCATCGCCACTATCATTACCACTATCAAGACGATGATGACGATAATGACGAGACAGTGAATATGATGATCGAGATTGCCACTGATGCGTGAAAACTGTAGAAAGAAAGAAAAAGAAAGAAAGGGAAAGGAGTGAAGAAGGAAAAAAAATTGAGAAGAGAGAGATGAGAAGGAAAAAGAGAAGGGTGGAAGAGAGTACCATTATGAAAGGATAGTGAATATGATTTATACGATAATTCATAATGGTGATCGTTATACTCATCAATGATGATGGAAGATGTACGACCCATTGGCTTCGTGATTGCATCATTGAAATGCCTCGAAAGCTGCAGTAATCTCTTAAGCATACATTTGTCAATATTGTATATTAATAATTTTGTCGTTAATTTATACCAATGGATTATGAAAGGATGATAATGGATGTATAATTGATTAACGATGTCTTAGATAGTTAACATTGCAGATTATACATTGAGTAATGAATCACTAGATGACAGCTGTATTTAAAAAGTTTGTAGCATACACAATGTTTGGAATATATACAATTTAAGTCTCGTTTAAAATTTTTCTCATTAGAATTATATAGATTTTTATTATATTTTCTTAATCTCAAAATTTATTCCAAGTTTGTTTTAAATCTTATTATTTGCTATACTTAACGTTGCAATACGAATTTAGCGTAACTAAATAAGACAAAAATATAATAAAATATAAAATAAAAATAATTAACATTATACACCAAAAACAATGCCTAAGTAAATATAATTATCTATCTTATTCTTCGCACGAATAAAAACAATTGTATATTTTTAAAAATTCAGTAGTATAAATAATAAAAAATATGTTACACATATTTGTATTATTAAAAAATGCTTAAATAATAATAAATTTTGTGAACAATAGCATGAGATATAATGGATTTGATGGACGATATGGAATCGATGTGGGAAACTGTATCAACATGATTTGTCACAGGTTGAAAACAGGATTTTCTCGCCTAATCGCAAAGGACTACGAAGGCGAATAATACATCGCACAAATAATTTTCATACAGTATCTATCGATATAACTACCGATTACTAGATGAGGGTTTTAAAGGCAGAGGCAAAGAAATAGAAACAAATAGACAGAACTATCATGCATCTGCCTAAACATTAATGACGACGCAATTATAATAATTGACGCTCACCGCATTTCAAACGTTTTTATGCATTTATGAATACATTTTCAAAATATTCTTAGCATAAAAATAGATATAATCAAATGCCTCGGCAAATGAAACTTAAATCATTTTAAATCATTTAAGCTTTTTTTTTACACACACCCTTATTACTTACTTCCTGACGCATATATAATTCATCTACGTTTTAATTCTACATATAAAATAATTCGCTTCATATAACTCTTACAGAGAGAAAATAAAAAATTTAATATATCTCTCAGGAGAGAGAGAGAGAGAGAGAGAGAGAGAGAGAGAGAGAGAGAGAGAGAGAGAGAGAGAGAGAGAG
>NW_017296091.1:651087-738879 GCF_001594075.2 Trachymyrmex cornetzi
AGAGAGAGAGAGAGAGAGAGAGAGAGAGAGTATGACGTTATTATTTCTAGACAATTTTAAAACAAAAGATTTTTTTATTACAATACATTTTAGCAAATAGAATAACAAAGAATGAACAAAGTAACAGCTATATAAATAAATCTCGCGAGCGGTGAGCATCTCTGGCGTACGAGTATAATTGTACAAGTATAATAATTATGTACGACGAACGTTTGACTTTCGAGGCCGACAAGAGCAGACAGCAGTCCAAAAGGTCATAATAATATAGATATATATGTAAATACTCTATCCAAATCCAGTTTATGCACGAAAATGCAAAGGGGACTCGACTGACAGATTACGAGCTCTAATCGATTCAGGAAACGATCCCCTTAGGACAACCGACTGAGAATACTTTCGATAACTAACGCAAAACGTAACTTTCAATTTACGTTACTTACTCGGTCGTGGATGTCTTTCGGGCTCGCCGCTCTTCTCCCTGTGCTCCTTATCCTTGTCTTTCATCTCTTTCTCTTTCTCCTTGACAAAAGAAAACAAATTTCTTGATACGTCCGTTCCGACTGATGCAATATCGAAATTTCCTCCATATTATTTCATAGATATCAATATGAATATATATATATATATATATATATATATATATATATATATGCACGAGTGTATGTATATAAAAGATATTTCTTCTAAAATATATATAATTAAAATTCATGTTTCTTCCCCTTTCAAAATGTCTTTAATACGTAAACACAATTAATTGGAATGTAATATGTTTTATACATATACAACAATAATTATGATGTGTTACAAATAATACCTTTTAATTCTAAGTGTTCTTTATAAATCAATAATATACCTTAGCATCCTTGGTAACAGACGGTGCACGAGGAGGCTGACGTTTAGGCGATCTGCGATCGGTGACGGTCGGTCCGAGGCTCTGCGAGCGTCCGGTTCTCGGACTATTTTTCGGACTGGACTTGGTTCGTGGTTGAATCTCGTCCCGATGCTCCTTAACATCATCACGTCGCCGTGGTATCACGGGCTCCAGTTTCTCTCTCGTTGGAGAGGGAAGCAGTGCACCGTCACCTTGAATGACATTTTTTCAGAACAATTTATAAAAACACGAGGAAAAAAGCAAAATATAATGTTTACATGCATATATAATTTATTCGTTTGTTGATATAAATATAGATTATCTTCGACAAGACAATAAAGATATACAATTATTATCTTGTTGTTATATTAATTAATTTTATTTATGTATGAACCACGTACCCACACCAGTTGTACGATCGAGATGGTGGCGAATCAAGAAATCCTTTCTTGCGCGAGCGATGGCTCGATCAGTATCCTACAGCAAAATTGTATTAGAAATATAATTAGGTGTATTGTGTTGTTTGTGAATTCACAAGTATATCCAATTATTGGCCTTTTTAATAATATTTACTTTTACAAATATTATACATATTTCTTTGTATCATATGCTACTGAAAATAATGGAATTTTCCTGAAGTTAAATTTATTTCATTCTGATCATAATACAAAATATAAAATAATTGAGCTATAGTTTCAGTAACTTTCCCAATTATTATCCTACATATGAATATATATCCTTCGTCAATTCAATGTCAAACAATAAACGATAAACAATATTGATTTATTTATATGACTATATTTTTCTTTAAAAAAAGACATTAAATTACAAAAGATAGCAGTTGCAAAATAATAGTCGAGAACAATAGTTTTAAGATCGTTCATAAATTAAAAAGAAAAAAATAATCCTTGAATCTCGTTTTAAAATAATGAAAAAATCAGTTGCATCGTCTCGATTCTCGACTTCAAGATACTTCAACAATGTTCAATAGAAATCAATTCTATGAAAGGATAAACTACTCGATAGGATATTTGCGTACTGCCTTAGTATCGTCTTGTATTATGCCGTGGATTGGTCTAGCTTGTACCGAGGACGGTCGACCCGCCGGTGGCATAGTAGTAATCGGTGCGACCTTCCTCGTGTTCTCCTTTTCTTTCTCCTCTTTGGTGACCGACCTGAACAATTGATCAAAAAGAGATTCTATGATGATCATATTAAGCCGGTTATCGATTCGTTCGAATCGATAAAGTGAACTAGCTAACTACGACGGAATCCGTGTGAAGGTGCGAGCACGCTCGAATTCTCACGAGTGCTCTTATTTATTTTGCGTGAATAACGCAAATCCGTGATAAACGACGTTTACGATCGCACAGTGGATACAACGTGTGTGGACGACGCATGTAATTCAAAGCCAGGTGTTTGGTGCATTTATGTCTATCGAATATAAGAATTTCGAGTGATTTAAATGCAATCCTATTAGAGATTCATCTATTTAATGACAACTATTTAATGACAACCTTCAAAATGGCAGATAGAATTAAGAGTGCAAGTTTCTTGAAACGATACACACGTGTGTTCAAAGTGCGTTCATGGTACAGTGTAGTTGAATTCACACACATATTTCTAAAAATGTTTCGCGTTATTTCAAATTGAATTTCTTGTTTATGATCTATTTCATATTTTTGAAAAAAAACCATGCAAAAGTAAAAAAAAATACGAATCCATAATAAACTTGATCGACAGAGTTCTTAGTAGTATTTTAAAATGCTTATCATTATTAAATTGACAGTTAATTTAATTTGAAATATTATTTCAGCTTCGGTTTATGATTGCTTTTCAAGTCTGACAGTAATCGACGCGCAGTTTATTTAGCTGAAAGATGTATATAATATTTATATAAAAATATGTACACCAATATTCAGCCTCAACCGTATTTAGCACTTTTTATTTACTTTTATTATTTACATTGCGGTCTAGTTTAACTTATTGTTTATCGACGAAATTTCCCAGTAGTTAAAATTCGAAAGCAGAAATTCTGCTGAACAAACGTACATTTAAAACGAATAATTAATACTAGATATTCTATGACAGCAATATTTTCTGGCAAGTTATTACGCGATAACCAACTATGCATTTCCACAAAACATTTCGTTGATAAATTGATGTGAAAGAATGTATCGCGAAGAATGAATCGTGATTGTTAAACAACTCCAACAAACCAACAAACGTTGTTACGTAACAACAGTAGTGAGAACAACAGTGACAACAACAGTAATAAAAACGAGTTTCTCGTTGGAAAATGATGGAGTATAGTGTACTGGCCTGGCAAGGGATAGGGCGTTGAGCGCGTGGTTACTGGAGACTCGTTTCCACAGCGAAGCTTCGTCCTCGGCTGCCAGACCGCAACCCCAGTCACGATGCTAACGCAAAGCAAAATGTATCAGCATCCATCCGTCTGTGTGTCTGTATTGTTATTTCCATGAACATCTAATCAAACTGAGTGACGCGCCGATATATTTTAAGAAAAGGGTAACACTAAAAACTGGTAACATTAAAAACGTCACATCGAGTCAATCAACATCAACTTTGATTAAGTCTTTCACCCTATCTTTAAACGAATTATCTTAAAATATTGTTTTCTTTAATCTTTAGTAAGATATTTTCATGAACATATATATTGAAATGAGATATTCAAAAGAATGATAGTTATTTACTTTTTTTCGATCTTAATATTTTATAATAAACATTATTTTTATCACAATTCATAATGTATACTACATTTCATAAGTTTTATAACAAAAGATTTATTAAATTCTTAAAAAAAAAATTGAAAATAAAATTTTAGCAAAATAAAAGTGAAACTATTGCCACGAGCTTAGTACTCTTTTTTTAACTATACATAAGAATTTTAATTCTGTTTCAAAAAGAACAGTCTTGTAACTTTATTTAATATAAAGCTTGACGGAATAACTTCGGAATCTTTTTCGACATAATCAAGCAAGTTGAACTTGCATCCAATATCTTTATTTAAAAAATTCATTTTTAAATTAGAATTTGCGTAATTAAAAATTCGGTTGTCATAGAATTCTACATAGTCGGCTTAATCAAAATTAATAAATCGATGACAATCAATGCTACATTAAGAAAACATACAAAACATGCTAGGAAGACACTAAAATACCTTGCTCAGACGATGAAATTTTGGGACTGCACTCTCGAAATCGCGGAAATCGGTTTAGGATTAATTTCGAAGGGGAGTTTTCATTAAAAAACCACATTAAATAAAACAACCGACTAAATAAATAATTAACTGAGCAGTTTCTATCAAATATCTTATGAGACGAGATATATATGATCGGAAATTATTTCAATTGTATTAAATATGTGTTGTTATTTAAAGCAGACACCTAATTTGGCAGACTTTCGATTGGACTTTCGTTGTTACAGATGACATCACAGAAGAAAGGAGTTAAAACAAAACATGCAATCTCGACGACTGTCATTCGCCGATACACAAACACTGACACATAAACTCGATGACCCTAACAATCAGATCAATCGAGCAAAACAAAGAGATCGAACGAAGGATTCATGTAAAGATGGACGAATACGACATGGGGAAAACTGGCTTGAAATAAGAATTCGAATAAGAATCCCGGTCCCCGATTTTAAAGCGACGAAACATCTCCCACGGATTACCTTGTACTCGTCAGCGAGTCGCCGGAGCTCGATCACTTCCGCCGTGGGAAATGGTCTCGCCTTTGATTTTTCCGGCACTTTATTGTCCGATATCCGCACGGTTCTACCTGACTTTTTACCCCTGCAAACAATCAATTTTACGTGTAATGATCACGTAATCGTCGCGTCGCGTTGTCGTCGCGTCTTCACACCGATCAAGATCGTCGTAGATGCCTTTTTTATTTTCTGTTTTTTTTTTTAATGTTTCCTCTTTCATGAGGATATCAAATCTTTTTACATGAAAAGCCGTACTAACATATCCGACTATAACAATCTGACCTGAAAGCTACTTTCAAATCCGACAGATCCTCTTCGCGTTCATCGCCCTCTGGTACCACACCGTCGATCATGTCCGTACCAATGCCACCCACCAATGGCTCCAGTTCCGATGCTTGGACCCCTGGGGAATATATAGAAATATGCTGAATACGCTTTTGTGTTTGTGTGTGTGTGTGTGTGTATGTAAATATAATATATAAATGTGCAATATAATGAGATTAGTTTCTTTTTATGAATATATTCGTTATATTCGAGTTATATTACATTATTACAACAAAATTCAATGACATAATGGTAAACAAGTGCAAATTTCTGATATTGAAGAAATAATACTAATTATCATAGCGCTCTCTCTCTCTCTCTCTCTCTCTCTCTCTCTCTCTCTCTCTCTCTCTCTCTCGCTTGCGCGCGCACGCGAATAGCGGCATATTGTAATTTGTAATCAGAAAACTTTATTCTACTCCACACCCATTACTCCGCCACTTTCTACGATTTAATGCTGGATTCTCTTTAACAAAAATATTGAATAGTAGAAAGAAAGACGAAAAGAAAGAGGCAATAATTTTTAAAAGTTACAAAAATGTGATATTTGACAAATTCAAGACTCGCAACGCAGGATTCGAATTAATCCTGAAAACAATTTGTCGTGGTATTCGATAAGTACCATCGCGCTTGTGATCAAAGTCGCCGGGTCGTTTCTTGTGTACCGGCGCGGGTCCAGAAGGCACCATGCCCTGTTTAAGCGCACCCATGCTGAGCGACTTCCTCGGTGGGCCCGTAGTACCTCCGGGAACCCCCGCAGCTGGAACCGGCGCCTGAGTTTCGCCATTTGTCAACTGCGGTCTTCTAGGCCAGGCGAACTGCAGCCGGTACTCGGTACTGATACGAGATATCGCCTTGCTAAGCTGACTTGGTGGCAGTGCCGACGTTGCTGTAACTTCCTATGATTTGAAGACCGATATTTCAAACTTAATTGACCTCTTCTCCTAGAATTTTCTTATTGCACGTGAAATCTTAGACATATAATTCACATATAAAGGTATTTATTTTATTTCGTACTCGTCAGATTGTACATACAGATGCTGTTATAAGTTGTAAAGAATTACAAAGAGTTATTAATATATTAACAACACTCCTTACCCGTACTTTATCAGCTACGACATTCGAGTCGATGGCGTCGATACCACCGCCATCCGCTGCCGTGATAAATTCGTGCGTCCTGTAAGCGAGCTCCGGACATTTCTTTCGCCTGGGCAATGGTGGTTCCAAGGTGGGCCCTGCAAAATTTACATAGTCTAAATCATAATCTCTTCCTTCTTTTCTAAAATTTAGAATGTTATTTCTTCATCAGATTTCTCGATTATATTTATTCAATTATCTAACTGTATTTAGAGCTAACATTTCCGACTATAATTTGATAAAAAATATCTTCTGTAAATTGTTTTAACAACATTTATTTAATCGGTTTTTCCTTTAAAAAAAAAGTAATAGAATCTTTTCAGATAATTAATAAAAAATTGATACTCCCGGGAATGAATCTACAAACTAATTACAATTTCCGATAGAGAGTTATTATTCACGCTTCTTTTAAATCCATCGTATCATTCCTCAAGTAATAATAATTTGTTAGTATACTTATACAAGTTTACAAGTTTGTACCGGTAACAGAAAATAATTTTCAATAATCGAGAAACCTTAAAGAAGTTTCAATCAACTTTCCAAGCATGATTGCATAAGCAAGATAAACACAGATGCCACTACATTAAAAAAATTCGCTGTAATAACAAAAATAAATATAACGAGAAATTGCGAGAGATCATTTTTGCGGCATTTTAATATTAAACGAAATAATCTCTAGAAAAACACTGGTGGAAAAAGAGAGCGGTTTTAAGCAACATGCAGGAAAATCTTGGGGAAGCAAGTGGAACACGACATCAAGCGATGATGATAAAAAATAGGGGTTGTACAATGAAGAAATTGAATATGTTCTTTGTGATAAAACTTTTGCATCGATTTTACGATTCCAATGACGATATAGGCGCGTTTGTTAATTTATCATTCTTGTGTGATTCATTCGAGCGCTTTGTTCACGTCTTGCACCCTCCGGTTTTCCTTCGTGCATAACAGCTTCTGCATAATAGCTTCTTAAAGGTGGAGGGGTGATTTAGTGACGAACAATGTAAGCAACTTATTTCATTCTTCTTGCCTCCCCTATTAGCTGCTTAATAATCGGTTCTATATAACCAAGATGATCAAATTTCTATAAGCCTTTCTAATTAACTGCTATTGGTATTTATTTGTTTACTTTCGCGTGACAAAGTTTTTATTATAGGACTCTCTTACAGAAAATTTAGCGTGATTAAAATTTGAATTAAAGATGTAACAAAATTTCGTTTAAATCTCATCTCTTAGTTTTATTGTCAACATAATACACGTACGATAACTAAATTAACTGGGATCTATGATTTTATTCTTTCAATTTTTATCGAGTTTATAAAGAATAATCGATAAAAATTGAAAGAATAAAATATAAATACCACGTGAAATCTATTGTCAGTACTTGGTATTTATATTTTTTAAATCAATATTTTTTATATAAAAAGAAATCTTATCTCTTACAAATTTTGTATAAAAATATTAAAATCTGTTTATTAATTTAAATTTGAAAAGATTTTTTAAGTTTCTTTTAATTTCTTGCTTAAAAACTGTAACGACCTCAACATCGTATATTAAAAGGCAAAATTAATCATTATCTTGGTTGATGTTGATAACATCAGAAACGTAAGCTCAAAATATGTGATAATAAGCTTTCATTGAAATTAATTTAAAATGGAAGAGAAATATAAAACTTGAAAAAAGAATAAATTTGCTTCATAAAAGTAAAAACTTGAAAAAAGCACATACATTTGCTTCATAGATCTCATAACGGCGACATAATGGCAAACATGACACTCTGCACACGTTTATTGCAGCATATATGTTATGTGTAAATAGTCATTTCGCTATTATTTGTATACGAGTCTCAGCAGCAAACACAACGGTATGAATCGCTCTGTATGTCGTTTCGTTATTATCTCTCCGAGTTATATTTTTTCCCAGTACAGACGGATAAACATTACAGCAGAAAAAAAAATCTTTCAAAAAAGAAAGAAGAACGTAAACAATATATTATGAACAAATAGCATTATTACTCATGCAATTAATTAACTCCAGTGATTAGCGATTCGTTGTGTCGAAGCAACATTTTGTGCGATTCATTTACTTGATGTAAGAATTAAGATTAGAAGTAAAGCATAACAATCGTATTAATTAAAGCATAAAAATCGCATAATTATTAAATAATATATTTACAGATGATATATTACCATAACGATGCTTGGATTATTTCACATCGTGTTTTGAACACTTCAAATACCTTTGAAACTATAAAATTTCATTCAAAATTTTAAATCTTTGGTTAAAAAACTTGTTTTTTATTTTTTACTATTTTAACAATATCGGCTTAAAAACATAAAAGTTGATTTTTAAGAGGTGTTTTAATCGTTTAATGTGCGTGCTTATAAAAACATCTGCCTTTTTAAAGACACTTATAGAAATATATTTTTTATTTTAAGACTCTTATTTAAGATGCGTGCAATCTTATTTAAGTTACTTGCGTATGTTTTTTTGACAGTAAAAGTAATATAAAAGTAAGGATAAATGATGGAAATGATTTTTTTTTTTTAATAAAAGAGGAATTGTCTCCAAGTTTGGTAAAGATATAGATACGTGTAAATAAAGTATTATCTATAACTTTTTTCTCGGATTATTGTAAGTGTTTCTAAAATTGTATGGTATATGTACGTGTATCGCATTGAATAGATATGTATAATGTATATATGTAATATTGCAAAGTAACTATACATTTTAATTATATCAGGTTTCAGTTTGCTTTTCAGTTAAGTATAGACTCAGTTAATCTCTAATTAACATAATTATTAAAGTGTCTGCATCTCTTCAAATAACGAAATTCTATTCTAAATATAGTTAATTTGGAATATACTTAATAATGAAAAATACTCGAGTATATTTTATACTCGTTTCTTGAAATTAGAGCTCAAGTAAAAAACTATAAAAAAAAATCTCTTTAGGATACTTCTATTTCGATACTAATGCAAATCATATACGAACACATTTTATTTAAAAGACGATCAAAAGACGAGGCAGCAGTTCGCATCAATTGTATTTTTTCGTATTTTTCTTCTGGAGTTTTTTCTTTCGTTTTATGTACGGACAATATCCTAATGCGTGATAAATATACCAAATATACAGTGATCTTTTCGAAAAACAGCGAAATATAGATCACGTGTAAGGAGTCACATAATAAGCGTGTGTCTCCCGGCATTGTGTATAAATCAAACCAGTCGCGTTTTATTTCCGTTTGCCGAGACACGTTCGCAAAGAATACGTTCTACGTTCAACTGTATTATTTTTATGGTTCAATGTCGATGGCAGCGAGGTACATGTATAGAATCGATGTAATATGCTGTACTCTGTATACGTCAGTAAGTAGGCGTAACCATTCAGTGCCGTTTTACCGACGTCTCTTACTCATAGTATGTCTTATTTACTGAACGGTTCAACGAACACGAACTAAATGAAGCAAAGAAAATATAATTATATGACTCGAATTTACTTCGATTTTAATCATTAAATATGATGAGTATAATATATTCTGTTAATTTAAACGTTCCGATAAAAAAATAGAAAGGTTTAAGAAAATATTTCATTGTGAGTACAGAAATCTTTAAATAAATATTTCAATCAAATATGACTCATCAATATTCAGATATAAATTAAATTTTCACCACAATAAGCTTCATTAAAAGTGATTGTAAAAACAGATTGTAATGCATTTCAGATCGATGCTATAGAGAGAAAAATTACTAAAAAAAGCATTCGATCAAATAATCAAAATCCGAATTAAATTCTTTTTATCGGTAAAATTTACTACATAGATTAAAAATCAAACAGGACGTAAGGATGCGGGCTATCCTTGCCGCAAAAATTCAAAAGTAATTGCTCTTTCACATATCTATACCCGCATTAAAAAGTAAAGCTAATTATCTTTTGATACTTTTTGTTAGAATTTCATTCTTACTAGCCGTTTAAATATGTATAAAAACGCCCAATTACAACATAATACTACGTCAGAATAACATCGATTTTGTGTCACAGCAAACCGTATCCGTATCCGAATTCGGTTATACGAAATATGGAAAATTCGAGCAACGCGCAATTGTGAATCTGAACCCCGTATTCGTTGATGCATCACGATTCAGCTTCGATCAGAATAATGTCGACGGCTGAGAGGATTTCCGTACCTATCAACAGCTGACGGTAAATGATAAGCCCGCAGTCTCAATAATGCTCCCTCTCTTTCCTTGATTCACCC
Source organism: Trachymyrmex cornetzi (assembly GCF_001594075.2). Taxonomy (NCBI): domain Eukaryota; kingdom Metazoa; phylum Arthropoda; class Insecta; order Hymenoptera; family Formicidae; genus Trachymyrmex; species Trachymyrmex cornetzi. Next base: position 661,410 of record NW_017296091.1, read on the forward strand.
GTAAATCAATTATATCGTCACGGCGGCGTTTGCGGTCCATCGAATCAATTAAATGATTTTCAAATTATTTTGGAATGTGTATAAGATGTTAAATTTTGCAATTTTGAATAAAAAAATTTTGCAAATTTAATAGTTTTTTTAACAAAGACCTGCATAAACTACATTAGTTCACTAAATATTCAATAATTATTACAAATGAAATCTTTCTGCTTGTAAACTGTACCAAGTAATGCATTATAATACATTAAAATATAATTATTTATGAAAGATATTATACACAAAATATTATAATGTGCAAAATATTTATAAAATATTTCGGATATCTATAAAAAAATTTTAGCTACATACATAATTACAAAAATTACTTTTCTAAAATTATAATATTAAATATATAAGCAACTAAATATTATATATAGTCTTGATATGCTGAATATCGAAATTCATTTCAAAATAAGCACTGTTACAAATATAGATTCTTTTACAATTTTTTACTGATGTCATATTTTATATTAATTATTTTTAAATATCCATTATTTGTCAAGATAAATTATATTTATTTTCACAGTAATGTACAAATACTTGATTAGAATGTCTAAAATTCTACTGAATTATAAAAGCAAAACGAAAACATCAAATATAATTGCCGGTGACTTCTAAAAGTAGTTCAGAGTATTATTAATTGTAATTGAATAGTTCGCAATCTTATAATTAACTGTTCGTACTGCTAAGAAAGTTAGAACTGAAAAAAGTGGAATGAAAAAATATTCGTTACAATTATCACTTATTCGACGCGAAATATATTGTAGGTATTATGACAGACGATTTAACAGTCGATAATTAATGCTAATGGATCCGGTTGACGTAATTTACTGTTATCACAATATACGCGGCATTTCAATTGGCTCTCTGAGCATATTGCAATTGATATGAATATGATCGCATGAATACAAGCATCCCTATTACCGAACTGCATGCTGATTATTATCTACTCGAATCGTGTTTTGCATTTCTTTTTATAATCAGACTACGGATTTTTTAACATGGTATATTAAAAAAAAATTAATAATTAAGCATTAAATCATTTTTATAACTATTCATAATATATATTTATTCATATGTTTTCCATGCAAAATATTCTTAATGTTATAAAAAAAATATTATCTAATCAAAATATCTTATTTATATAAATTCTTAATTATATAACTTATAATTATTTTTACAATGTAAAATATACGACAGTTTTTAAAATATATATGTATAGAGTACACAAATATATACAATGCAATATTTAAAAAATATTTTTAGAATATATTTTTTATAAAACATGATCTCATCATCCTATGTTTTCTACAAATATATCATTTGCCTAGAAAAATAAAACATGATCTCATCATCCTATGTTTTCTACAAATATATCATTTGCCTAGAAATTCACAATTTATTTACTTACAACTATTATATTTATTGAGTGCTATATAAATTAAATTTGCATTTCTTTAAAAATAATAAGTATTCAGATATGAAAGAAATTGAAGAGAGAAATTATTACTTTTATTTTCCTTCATATTATCCATCATCGTAGGCAACAAGTGCAAATGCGAAATGGATTAAATGGAAGATGTAGCTGTCGTACGCCATGTGTATGTGCGATAAAGTAAAAAAAAAACTATCATCAATATTGCCATAATTCTAAAGAAAATATAGGCATTTACGTATACATAATGTAAAAATTTAAGTTTTTTTATTCCAATATTTAAATAATATTCGAGTATTTTTTCAAATAATTTTTAATTTTTATAGAAGATTGTTTTCATAAAACAAAACAGAAAATTCAAAGAATGATATCGTTGAAAAACTAAATGACTTATAAAAGATTGTGACGAGAAAAATCCAGGTAACAAGGAATTTTGCATCTATCTTCAAAAATTCTAAATATGATAAATATAAACTTTTTTCTAGATATAATTTTCTTCTTTTAGCAGTGACAATTAATCGTCGCAGATCGATGAAGAGATCTATTCGATAAAGAGATGGAACATGCTTCAAAAAAATTCCAAAAAACAGGTGGCGTGATTTATTATTGCGATCTAATTGAATCATGCATTACGGAAAATAAGAACGGTTAAAGTTGTTCAATTATATAATTGAATCGATATCGCAATATTTTTCAATGTTTAAATTAATAATGAATTTTAATATACTTTATACTAATAGTTAGGATTTAGTTGTAAATCTTTTGGCCCGAGTTTAATTTTTACATCCTAATTACGATTCGCTACAGAGAAGCATGGATACGATGTGCAATGTTTTATCTGGGAAATAGCCGTATCATGAAAATGTTCGGACACGGACCAACTAATTTTTGATATACGTGTAAGCGAAACAGAATCGGTGATTAGTCAACTGTGTCCTCCCTTTAAAAATTACAGCAGATATATTTGGAAACGTTTTTATTTGTGCGCGTTGAATTTCCTCATTGGAGGTCAAAGTGTCAGCCAAGTATCAATTCCTGTTGGCGAAATATCAAAATGCGAGCATATAAGGAAGACAATAGCATCAGCACGAAAATCGAGCCAAAAATTGCAACTAAATTCTATCACTGCTATAACAAACATTAAATTGTTATCATTTCCAGTAATATGATACTATAGAGAATTATTATAAAACTTTGTTCTTATTATTGTAAAATATGTCATGATAATTGAAATGTCGCAATTATTTCAGAGTCGCTTTCAAGACTACAGTTATACTAGAAATTTCGACTTTTCATGGCAGCCCCATGGATTTTCCAAATAATCCAAATATAACTTCAATATTAAAATTAATCTGAGTAAATTTCCAGAATCTCGATCCTCGTTCTGTATTATTATTCCCTCCAATTCGTATACATGATTCAATTGCAACGATTAATCGCTACTACAATCGGCCTGAAGTCCAAGGGAAGTGTGTACCTACATATCTATAGGCAAGCTTTCGGTATATTTCGTGCAGATAAATAGAGAGAGCACTATGTAAGTTTCGCACGCGCGCTCTCGTATAAATATAGTATATATGTATATGTATGTGTGTGTGTGTATATGTGTATATCGTGCATCATATATGTGTGTGTATGTGTGTATAACGTGCACCATTCTATATTGGATAAGTCGACCAAAATACAGAGATATTTTGATGTAGATTGTGGAAGCGAGATAACCGATGATTTGTTACCGCGGTAAATTCCACATGAAGTTAATGCTTTCGATTAAAATGACGTCCATTCCGTGAAAAATCAAGGACATTGTTTGATTCACGTATTTTTGTGTTTTGTGCCAGATTTAGACTTATAATTATATTTAGAGAGTTATAATGTCTCTGATTATGAAAAGAAAGTATTCTTTTAGCTTAACATTTTGAAATCCTTGGGAAATATCTAGTGGCAAATAGTCGGCAGACTAAGAAAGAAGGAAACAGAATAAAAAATTGATGAATAAGATTTAATTAATAAAAGTTATCTAAGCTCACAAATACTTTTGATAATAATCTAAAAAAATTTTTTAATTTTCTTTTTTATCTCTTGTAGTTAGTTTTAGCTAGATAAATATTCTAGATGGTATTACTTATATGTATTGCTAGAAAATATAGCTAGAAAAATAGCGGTAATATATTATACAATGATAATATATTATAACTTCATTAAAGCTCATGACTAATCGGCCATTAAACTCAATTTTTACTAAAGTAACACTGTGAATTTTAATTTGTAGAAATGGATTAAAAGTAATAAATAAATATTGTTAACGATTTAAGTAAGTCTTATTGCTAAATAAAATCTTGCATCTCGAGTTGTTTCCTCGAATTCTGAACTATCGAAATATTTACGTTCTACAGAAATATCTTGTCAGAAAGTTTTGTTAGAAAAGATAGTAAAATTTCACACACTACATATGTTTACATTATGTTTATATGTGTATTTATTAAAAAATGTGTTTGAGTCACCATTAATCTTATAAATGACTGTGTTAGTCGATTCGCGAAAGGCAATATTTGATATGGAAATGAAGTTGAGAGTACTACATTTAACGCCATGACAGTAATTGATATGTGAATATACTCTGTGGAACAGAATACGAGATATAATAAAAAATATCGTTATCTTAAATTTTGATGCATATAAATATCAATGCAAAAATAAATTTTAGCAACACTGAATTGCAGCGCGAAGAAAGGATTTAGCTTCATGAGTAGAAAATAAAAGTACTATTGAAGAGTTTAGATATTTGTTCATATTATGCATATATAAATGATATATGATATATTACATATATATGCTTTACTTTTTCAGTAATAATATTATTACAATCACGTTTGTACGTATCATGATATATATGTATACGCCTTGCATTCCATTATTTTACGAACATTATTCTGATTAACCGCAATTCTCGCCGGAATGTTAATAAGTTTGGTATACTTATAGGCATGCTTCACGCGATTTTCGTGCAGGCAAATGGAAGTTTATCATGATGAATGATTCACAAAGATTGTCCAAGTAAGATATGCAAAAGTGAAATATTTTACATTGTTCATGCCTTAAATGTCAGCGGTTGTTCGTCAATTAATTTTATGAGGCATTTAAAAGATCAAAACTTTATCTGATAAACAGGATTCGTTGATAAAATCTATAGAGGCGAAATGTGGAAATATACATTTTTATTTATCACAAATAAATTAAAATCAAATTTATAAAACAAATTCATGCAAATAATTAAGCTTTTCGTTCCCGGTTCAGGCGACATGAAAAGTTCGATCAATCGATAATGATTGCGATTTCATAATGATGTAGTCATCAATGATTATTTTCAAACTGAAATATGTAATAATTATTATATTATGTAAAAGTCAAAGCGCGATATTAGAAAAGCATCGCGTTAGGATAATGCGAGCTTGAAAAGGAAAAAGAATAAAAACGGTTAAAAAAAAATGTAATTTTTTGCGGCGCTAGTTTATCAATAATTTACCTATCTATCAACAGTAAATCGTTTGAAAAGTCCTATCGGTTTTGCATAAACTCGTTAAAACTTTTTTACAGGATTGAAAGGAGCTTAATGTTTTTTGAGTCCTCAAATATTTGAACTTTTTATTCTAGGAGCGTTCAAATATCTAAATTGTGATATCTAAAGAGACTATGAATAAACCGAGAGAACTTCCACAAAAACTTGATGTTACCAATTAACTGTTCTCACTGTTCACAATATCTCTCTCCAAGAACAAAAATTCTATAAATAATTATACGTTTGCGATTATGTCTAATATCCCATTTAAAATATACAGAAAATATGTAATACATATAAATAATTATGCAAAGTATTATAAATACATATTTTTATAATACATGTACAAAGTCTCGGGTAATAAGTGGAACCGTTCTTGTAAGAAGGTGCAACTAGTTAAGCTGAATGGAAAAGTCCTGTACCGTTTAGAAAATAAACTATTTCAGAATAATTAATGAGAAAATAAACTAATAAAGATCTGTGAGCGTACATTTGCGCGACAGCAGTAAATGTAAGCACACGACTATGTGCAAGTTGGCGTGTGCGTATGTTCATATGCTCATTAAATTTTGAAACGGACAAAGTCAATTTGACCTATATTTACAATTTAAGAATTAATTATCGTTGGAAAGTAACTATCAAATATTGTAGATTAATCGTTAAATAAACAATAATATTTATAATTGGTAAATACGCAATCGTATAAAACGTCATAAGGATATTTCTATCGGGACGCATGATTAGTTACATACATCCTATTTTCTTCCTTGACAATTATATTTTTAATTATTAAATATTTAAAAAACGTCTATAATAACCGAGCGTCAAATAAATGCTAATAGTTATGATTATACATATATATATATATATAATTTGGAAATTCAAATTTTATAAAAAAAAACAAGCAATCTTCACACAAATGTCTTTTTTCCATGTTATTAATACAGTTTTGCATGATTATCGAGAATGGATTAATAAACATCCTACTAATGATAAATGGCAACTGGATTTTCAGTAAAGGAAGGGAGGCCAACTTCACAGAACTGCGCGCTTACATTCGTCGCTGAATTGCGCGGATGTACCTTCATCCGCAAATTTCCATTTAATTAATTTCTCATTAATTATTGTAAAAATCCGTAAAACGGTATATATAGTAAAACGGTACAGAACATTTTCTATTTAGCAGTTTAATTCGCTACCTGTTTACAGAAAATGTTACATTCATTACCAGAAACTCTGTATATATACAAAACATAAAATTTAATAAATTTATACTTCGAGATAAATATTACGTTTAATGAAATTGACATTTAGCTACAAGCCTCTTTGTTAGCCAGCAAATTAATAGCAGATACAATAGCATCTGGGCAAGGAGAAGGGTAGGGGGAGTTTCTCCGGAGAGTGAGCGAAAACAAATCGAAATAAAACCTGGGCATTTGCGTAGCTCCGAGTCGTTCGTCTTACCTTCGCTGTTCTCATCCTCTGTTGACTTGGCCGATTGTAGCTTCGCGCTTGGTTGCTTCGCTGCAATCAAAATTCGCAGCTGGCACCGCGTTCTCTCTTTTGTTTTTCTCTTACTTTTCTTCCCCCCCCCCCCCCCCCCCTCTCCCTTCAATACTCATTTTTTGCTGGATCGATTGACTTTCCGTCATAATCGATCGCATAACCCTTCTTCATCTCAAGGCCGGTAGAAAAATTCCAAAACTATTGCGTGCTTATCCATGTATGTGCAACTATTGAAATTCATCGAGATTTTTTCCCCCGAATGTCAAATTCTACTTTTGACTGTATCACGAGACATCGATAACGAATTGAAGTAAAAGCGACGATTCATACTTTTTTTTATATGAAACAAAAAGAGGGCTAGACCATTATTTCCGTTGAAATTTCTTCAAGAGTCGACATGTATGATACTTTTCTAAATCTCCAGCGGTATCATGAATATATGAATATATGATGGCATATCATAATAAATATCTAAATATAATAATATTTTCCATATGACACTCACAGAGAAATTTTTACAACTAAGATTTACACATGTACTATCGTTCGTAATCGTGCGATGTAATTAAATTTGATCATGAATCCGCGTTCATATTTGTTTGATAATATGAAAACTAAACAATCATGATACTACTGGCGATACTACGGATGAATTAAATCTATCGATTCGCGTGAAAAAAAGAAGAAACGAAAGATCGCTTGCGAATAAAGATCACACGGATAGGGAGAACGGAGTTCAATCGTCCACAATGCATGTTGATTTATTTCATTTTTCAAGAGAGACCGGGGAATGAACGCCGTTGACGAGATGAGAAAGTCAATGGCGTGGAATTTATTGCGGCCAAATTGCCTTACGCGAAACGAGGTCGCGAAAGATCGCGCGAGATCGTGAACGATTAAATTCGAGCGACGACTAGCTGAGAAATCGACGATCGGTGGAAATCGAGGTGGAAATGGATTTTAACACGGTAATAATATTCGCAGTTATTGATTCTTTATCAGAAATTCTATTATCTACCTTTCTTTGATCTACTTTTTAGATATTTTATATTTTATGAATTATATATTCTTTGTATGTTATTAACAATTTAAAAATTGCTATAGTAATAACAATAATGAAGTGAACTGAGGTAAACAAAAAAGCTACAAGTAACGTTTGTCTTTCCGATTCAATGTAAATTTAAATGAACATGGAGACCTCGAGTTGAATTAGCCGTCTGTTTAATATGAAGCAAAATTTTGATCTCTATATCAACCATTATCGTTGAAAGGAGCTTTGTATTCTCAAAGATTCTCGAGATTTCTTGAATTCCAAACAAGAATTAGAGGAAATTCGTTACATTCATTAAATTCGTAGTCGTATGCTTCAAATATTTAAAATTAAATAACTAAATATTGTAAATATATTATTAAATGTATCAATTGTAAACGATTAAATACAGGTTATGCATTTTACGTCTATCATTATATTATAGAAATATATAAAAAAATATTATATAATAAAATATTTTAGAACTTAAATTTTTATGCGAATAACGTAGCTATCTGCAAGTACAATTTTGAATAAGGCCAAGAACCGCATTTTCGCGTTTAATCGCGCGTTACCGAGATACTCGATCGAGTGGAAACGAGGGGGATTCACCGATTCGATCGACAGCTGACGTCTGCTCTCGAAAAATGAGCCGGGAACGAATTTACGTTACCGGCAGGTAAAAATGCATATCTACTTTGACTTATAAGCGTTCACACAGAAACATCGGTAATAGGACAAAGTGAGAATAACATCGAGAGAACAGGTATATGACAATATGTATCGTAATGCGCTGCTCTAAAAATATATCATGACATACACAATATCGAAATATAAATAGGATCATCCCGCAATTCGCGATTTGAATGACAGATTCTTGACGAATATAAAGTCGATTTTCTCGTAACAATAATTTTTAAAAGATATCTATTTAATACGTAACATTTCGATTTCCAATACATGTTTTTATAAACTAAATTTCAAATTGGAATTTTATTAACGTAAAGCTCATTTGAAATTAACTGAAGGATGGATCTCAAGAGTTCTATGATCTCTTGAAACTTATAATTAATTTGCAACGAATCTTATAACTGAATAATTTTAGGGCACCTCGGCACCTCAATATTTTCTTTAAAAAAAGTAACTCCAAATTTATCTAGAAATTTATTTAAATAAACTGCCATTAAAATCGTGAATTATATAGGGCGCTCTCTATATATATGCGTGTATATATCTATAAATATGTTACACAAAAAATAATGCATTGTATATATCGTAATAAAATCGCGATAACAATGTGTATGAAGTGAATGGGATGTGGAGAGCGAGTGCGTTAATAATACACTGAGAAAAAATAGTTGCTGTTTCAAAAAAATATTAGTTGATTCAACTAAATGTAGCGATCACGGACTGTTAAGCAGATATTTGTTAATTCAACTAAATATTTGTTAATTCACAACACACACAAACAAATAACATGTTTTAAATTACAAGGTCTTGTTAATCTAAATATATAAATATTTGAACTAAATAATCATTACGAACTAAACGCATTTAGTCAAGTTAACAACTTTTTTTTCTCAGTGTAGTAATACGAATAAACAAAATCATTAAAGACACTCTTAAGATACGGAGAAAAAAAGTAAAAAGTTCTCTCCGCGAGTAGGTGGTCGCTCTCGAGAGCGCGGCATAAATATTTTCTTTGCTCAATTAAATAATGAAGTATTTTCATTAAAATTAAGAATAACTCACGTATGTCTGTGTAGAACAGAGTCGATAAATGCGAAATAAATCAATTTACGCTCGAGTGACGTGAAAATTCTCTAATCGTATCAAGCCTAAACAATATGAGTGTAAATCCCCCGATTGAAGATTCCTTCCTTAATTTTGAAAAATATATCTCATATACTTATCAATTTATCAACGCAATTTTTTTCTTTTGGAAAAGTATCCTTCGAACATAATCACTCGTAATAAATTTTAGAACTTCACATAAGAGAAAATTCACTGCTTATTTTGCGTGTGAAATATCACGTCACATCATAGCACGCGTATTGGTAAACTTTTTGTTTTCTGCCGGCAAATAAGCTATTTTATTCCGTTTAATGTTCGCTAAATATAACAGAAGTAAAAATACTATTCTGTTTAATTATCGTACTTACTCGACGGTGGCGGCTGCGGCGCGCGTCGCACAACTGTATGCTCCTGATGCGGTCCTGTGTACTCGTGCCATGTGTACGTGCTCCTGTATTCCGAATGAAGCTGCTGTAACATTAACACACCATTTGCTCTTAAAAGTCGCGATAAAAACACTCTATGACTGTTTTATAAATGTAGATATATTGAGTAATATAAAAAACTAACGTCTGCCTAGCTGCCCCCCCCAAAAAACTTAACCAAATCTTAATGAAAAAATTATGGAACAATGTGCTATTTATATTCGCAAAAAAAATTTTTGCGTTCATTCCGTTTAATTAAAAAAAAATTGTGTGGGGCTGAGTAGGCAGTCAGTCAGCCTGGGGGGCTTATTAAATTATTCCATAATTTTTTCATTAAGATTTGGTTAAGTGGGGAGGGGGACAGCTAGGCAGACGTAAAAAACTATTGTACGTTAATTTCATAATATCACGAATTTAATATATCGTTCTAATTGATGTAAGTTTCTAAAATAGTTTCTAAAATATTACATTGTTTTTTGTTTGATATAACGACATATTCACAAAATGTCCACAGAAATAAATCGAAGCTATTATAGAAGGCTTTAGAATTTTAATTAAAAAACAATATTATTATAGAATAATTTAATTTAATAATTGCTAAATTGATAATATTTTTGAAGCTCTTTCAGGAATATTTTTTTTCAGAGGGTTTACGGGTTATCGTAATATCGTGATTGCGCTAATTGCTAAATTTATTAATTATAATATATTTTAATTTATTTAATAACTTTAATCACTTAATAAAAAATGTAATAAATTAAAAATTTTTTTCCATTATTAGTTACTTATGAAATTACATTAATTACGAAATTATAATAATCATACAAATTTTATTCTACATTTTTACTTATTTTTTCATAAGGAATCTGGTTTTTTCTTCAATTATATTACTAGTTCGGAGACAACATATTTTTAGCATGGCCGTCATTCAGTGTATCAATTAAAATATATTGCAAGGTTTCGGTAGATAAACGGATCGATGGTTAAGGCTTCCCTAATCTATTCGAGAAAATACCGAGTTCGTTATATATTTCACGTTAAATGTAATTATTTTTATCCAAAGTATTAATAAATGGTGATAAAATATAATTGAATCCATTAAATTCCCATAAAAAAACATTAACTATAATACAATTAATAAATACAATTAAAACTTCCTCAAAGCTATTTATTTCTTATACTCGTTTTTTTCATGTATACTTGCACTAACTCCCTTCTCTTGAAGAATTTATTTTTTAATATTTAATTATTTCCAATAATTTTCATTCGTTTTCATACAGATAACAGAATTTAATTTTTTAAGTAAGTAAAAAACTAACATTCTGATGAGTGCTTGATAATGTAAAACAAATATAGACTTTCAAACAATAAACAGTATACGTTCTACCGTGAATCGCGCACAAACGACTATTGATTCTTCGACGTTTATTTATTAATGGCAATGTGGGACAACGTTAACCTTTATCGTAGATCGCCGCGCCCAGGCACTTCACATATTTCTTGTTTCTTTTCTTTTTTTAAAATCATAAAAAATAGAAAACTACGGAAGAAATCCGATACACTATTATTGGTTCGATCACTTAATTTTATAACATAGGCCAAAATGAAAGTACACAGTATAATAATAAACCATTCAAAAATTATCTTTTCAAAAAAAAATAAAAAAGGCGCCAAGTCATACATTAATTGCGAATATAATATATATAATGTACATTGTTACATATACATATTTACAACGTTGTAAGAGCATTTTCTTATACAAAAATAAATTTAAAAACATTTAATTTTAAGCAACAATATTAACATGAGAAAATAATATCACACATACACATAACTACACGAAATTTTCACGCAACCTTTTCTCTTGTACTAAAACTCCTAAACTCATTTCTAAAAGCATAGTATTGTTCTTTCATGTAATCCCTATCTCGAATTAAGCTTGTTTTATACGTATAAAGTATAAAACTTTTATATAAAAGCAAATATAATTACGAATCAACACTAGAAATCAATAATAAAACTGTAATTTTCAAATTTTTATTCAAATTTTCAAATTTTTATAGTTTTTCATATAAAATCGTTTAGTCCGAACTGCGAGTTATTGTTTATACTTTAATTTCATAAAAGACTTTTTTAATCTGCAGATATAATACATTTACGAAAAAATGGTATAAAAATGTTTCCGTTTGATCGTTAAAAATTTTCAAAGTTGTGTCAACGAAAATAAAATTTCACTATGTATATATAATTCATTGTATCTACTATATCATTCACTACATAATTCTTTCATTATTTACTTCGATATTAAAAAATATTATATCCAATGAAATATACGCAGTTCTCTAATATAATTGTGAAAACAAGTTCTTAGAAAAATATATAATATTCTGGAACAGATATTTCCATAAAAAATTCTTGAAAACAATCATATGTTTTATTGGATACACAACCAAAAAAATTAAGTAATAAGACAAAAAGTAAAAGATATCAAAAGGTATACAAAGATTTATAAAACGATATTTATCATAAAAAACATGATGCTATTAGAATAGTAGTTGATATCATAATAGTTAATATAATATATAATTATGGTTTATATATTTGGGATTTAGCAGCACACTGGAATGTATAAATTTTACATCCCTGTGCTTCGAAATTGTAGTTCTGTTAGGAGTTCTAGATTATTTAGAACAAAAGGAAGAGTTCCAGGTAGTTTTAGAAAAAGTTTCGTTCAATGTAACACACACAGCGGAGTATATACAATAAAACTTGTTAGATAAAGAAAAACGAAATGGTTGACTGTTAAAGTGATCCATAATTTTACCAAAACAATTAAGAGAGAGAATAATTTAGGACTACTGTACTTGATTATTATACTTAGTTTGGAATGTTTTTGTTTGAATAAGTTAATATTTTATTAATATATTATTTACAAGGCGATTTCCAATTATTGGATTGATATGGAACCATTAATTATGTGCTATAATCTCACAAATTGATTGAATGCAATTAATAATTTTGAACAATCATTAATCGATATCATCAACAGATGGACCACAAAAACTTCTTTGCGAAAATTCATGCATATCATTTACGAGCATACGAGACTTGATCGTTAACGTATTTTTACGTCAAACTTATAGAAAGACGTCGCATGGACGGTTATGACAAACGTTCCTCAAACATATTTTTTTATAAATTTGGATTGTGCATTATATCTTTGTTCATATTGTATAGAAAGTAAAAAGAAAAACATTTCTTATGTGTGCAACCGGAGCTATCAATTGAGTCCATTATAAACTTAATCGTTCTAGTTATTATTGAGATTCAATAATCATACTTCGGTTCAGTTATAAGTAACTACGCATAAATACTGTCTATTATCTTTCCGCTACCGCGCGTATACAACTGTTTTTTTATTGATATCACGAGTGGAGTAATGAAAGCACATGTGAAAATAAAATAAAAATTCATAATGATACAATTCTATCGAGTAGTCCGCAGCGTGTTCAAAAATTATGATACGCGTCGATTAAATGGAAAACCGTTGATCGGAAAGGAAAGGTGGTACGATTCACATAAACAAATTCTGACACGAACTCAAGACAATAAGACAATAAGCGCACAAAGTTCTTGCGACATTGCACGGCTTCTCGCAACACGTCGATTCCGTCCATTGAAATCATTAACAGGGCTCGCAAGTGATCGCGGTATAACGATGAGAAGTTAAATGGAAAAGCGAAACGCAAATAGATATGCCTAAAACCATCTGTAAAACTTTTAGATTTCTATTTTAATTGTGTTTGGAATAGGAATATAAAATTATGAATGGAAATATGAATGAAATACTATATACGAAGAGAAGATTAGATAATAGATAAATATGATACAAATTTCCTAGTTGTAAAAAAAATTGCACATAATTTTATGTCATTTGATATTTGTTTTATTATGATATTTATTTTATAATATTTTGTCATATATGCTTTATTATTCCGTGATATCAACTTTTATTTTATGTTTCTGTTTAATATTTGATCTTAAATTTTCCTTAATAAAAAAATCGAAGTCAAGCTGAAAAAATCGAACAAGCTGTTTTTAGTGATCATCTGTAAGAAGATGGCGATTAATATAATCGCACCTTTTTTAAATTTAGTTTTTAAGCATTTTCCTTTAAAATAACGAAATTCACTTAAAATTTCAGTTCGAATTTCAGTTACAAAGTTATATAAAGTTAGAAAGAGAAATGCGATAAGCAACTTCCCTCGGCATTTTCGCTAAAAGTTGTTTTCAGATCGAAGAAGCTATAGCCGAAACACGATCTGAAGATTTTGAGATACTCTATACACACAGAACAGCTTTGCAGGAATTCTCTGGACTTCTAATTCGGGTAGGATAGATGAGTAGAGAGCAGACAAGCGAGAGAACAGCTGTCATCGAGAACGATCTTCGTTAAAACTTCCCGACAGTTCTCTCTCGCATCGCATGAGCCGTAATGTGTGTATGTGTTTTCTATTTACTCCTATCACCTATGTATTTCCCTCGTGATGTAGCCAGACAATTTATACGATGCTGCAACCGATCTCTTTCCATTATACGTATATGCCACAATAAAGTATATAGCAATTCTAGAAACAATGACTAATACCTCCTAATGATTAATACCGAACTAGGTATTTAATATTTTAGCCGGCACGCGAGGAGCTCCATTTCATTGACCTTAACAGTTATATTTATTACTACAATTTCGGTAAATGTTCTTAATTTACGGTCGCAAATAAACAAGCGCGGAGCAAACTGATGTGTAATTTAAGTTGTCAATAAATAAATAAGTAAGCAAAGCTGATTTCATCGAATGTCACTGAAGTTGATGAATTGTGGCTCATTATGAATAATAGAATGGGTAGGTCAACGCCCATTATTTATTCACGTATTTAGGAATTTTCCCCTGGATCTATTTATGTATATTTTTTTCTTTTCTCTATCGGTTTTCCTGTTCTGCCAAGTTATACCACAAGTAACTCTCGATCGATTGTACTTCGATGGAACAAGAAAATCTGATTTCTCGGGCGAATGCACACCAATCAGACATCAACATCAGTGATCATCGACATGTGACCTAATCCCGTCCTTCTCCCTTCTCTCGTTATATATTCTATCATCTTGTACCATTACCTTTCGGGGACACTTATCGTTGACAACGAATGTATAATAGATAAATTAAAATCGTTATAATCCTACACAACAGCGACATACAAAATATTCTCCAGTGGCAAAAAATATATTATTTCGAATTTCGAATTTTATTCTAAACCAGCTTCACGTCACTAGTATGTACATATTAAGAAAAATTACGGTATATTAATATGTTAATGCGTACTATAATATTATTAATTACTATATTAAGATTTAAAATTATGCATTATATATATCATTGTAATAATTTTTAATGTATACACTCGCGATATGTTTATTGTGTTTCCCTTATAAGTTAAAAACTGTACGAGTGATAGACCTTTAACGCGGCATGCCTTCGCATATAATTATTATTTTTCAAATAGTCGCGATGGACAAATTATCTTATCTCAAAGAATTCAAATTCTTTTTTATTTATATTCGGAAAAATTTGATTATTTTATTTTGGATATTGTACTATATTGTCGCAGATGTTCGTAGTTTAAAATAATTAATATGGTCTAAAGGCTTAGGACGCTCGCACGGAATGCAAGAGATCCGAGTTCGACTCCCAGCCGAGGCAATTTTTTCGCAATAAGTTTATTACAGTTTTTTAAGATTAAATTTGGGAAATTTGGGGGGATTATTAAAATGTTCGTAGTTTGAAATAATTAATATGGTCTAAAGGCTTAGGACGCTCGCACGGAATGCAAGAGATCCGGGTTCGACTCCCAGCCGAGGCAATTTTTTCGCAATAAGTTTATTACAGTTTTTAAAGATTAAATTTGGGAAATTTGGGGGGATTATTAATATTTCAGATTGATTGCGTTGAAAGTCCGACAACCATATCGGCACGCAATTATAATTTCTGAAATGAATTCATTTAATATATGAATATATATATAATATAGTTCAACATCTTAATATTCAGACCGTAACAGCGCTTCGTATTTAAAGTAATGTTTTTAAAATAATTAAACTTTTAATTGAATTGATCTGTTTCAGATATCAAACATGAATGTTACTGGCTAAAGCTATAGTTTTTAATCACATTCGCATTTAAATTAACAGCCAAAGTTTAATAATGTTTATTTGTATAAATATACAATTTTCATTTATTAATTTCCTTTTTATCGATCCTCTTTCATATATTTTATTTATCTTGTCTTTTATTTATATTTTTATATTATTCCTCTTTTTTATAAAGAATAATAGGAAGGAATAATATAAAAATATAAATAAAAGATCATTAAAATATATGAAAGAGGATTGATGAGAAAATAAAATCAATGAATGAAAATTATTATATTTATATTTTTATATTGCTTTTATTCAATTATATATGCTATGTTGAAACAAGCATTTCCTGCGAAAGTGATTGTCGCATAATGGCTTCATGCGAGAAAGTTTCACGACTAATTAGCGTCTATATTTAACACCTGACAACCGCCTTCAACCGTTATCAGTATTCACCTTCTCTATCGCTTTCCAAGTGCACATACATTTGTAAGTTCGTTCGCCAAGTTTAACAACACGTTCGAACTTCGTACACCGCAAATTTGTGTTAGCGAATATTTATAAACAGAATAATTGTACAAACACTACAAGCACTGCTTATCAGATGAATTCCGCATACGACAAACAATGTCTGACCGCGTTCACGATCATGTAATCAGCGTTATTCGGCTGTAATAAATGATATTCAATTACGTTTCCCGAATGCTGCGGAACACGGCGTGTCGCCAAAAATTTCACGTCAATAGACGTACCATAAGCAAGCACAATTCTGGAAGTAAGAGAATGGATTGAAAGCAGATAATTATTGCGCGTAGCAATTTGGACCATTCTGACACAACAATTAAACTGCACAGTAACGATGCTCTTATTCCAAAATTGGAATAAAGCACAATTATGTGCTGATGAATAAATAACGCGAAAGAATTTCTATGCTAAAAAAACGGAAGAAATGTTTTCTCGGTTACACAATTAAATCCGTAAAATTCGCAAACATCCGTCGAACGAGCGACATGATACCCTAAGCGCACTTTGCATATTCCTCGCTTCTTGAATA
Organism: Trachymyrmex cornetzi; assembly: GCF_001594075.2. Lineage (NCBI taxonomy): Eukaryota > Metazoa > Arthropoda > Insecta > Hymenoptera > Formicidae > Trachymyrmex > Trachymyrmex cornetzi. The sequence continues at coordinate 678,444 of NW_017296091.1, forward strand.
CCGTACGCGATCGGTTCTAGAATTTTATTGACAGTTTCCCCGTGTGTCGGTTAGAATAGTATGTGCGCGCGCGGCATGAAGTAGGGTAATAAAAGTCAATGTACTATACATAACGCGCGACTTGGCGGCCCAAGTGCCACATCGACGAAGACACAACGTTGGTGCAGTGCTGGTTCTTCCACCCGTTCCGCCCGCAAAAATCGACTTTTCGCGTCCGCATTTTCGCTGCAGCAATTATGCTTCTCATGCATTCGCGATACCGCTATGTCGGACCGAAACGTGATAGAAAGAACTATATAAATAAAAACGTATCAAACGGTGGACGCGCGCGAACATCTAAATCGAATCATGGTGTACGAGGCCATTGAAAGTTTTCCGATTCTACAATGCATTTTATATTTCAAAGCCTTACGAAGATCGTAAAGTTGTGAAATAATATTTTCTAATCACAAATACAGTGGAACAAGAATAGTGACTGCACAACTCTTTAATAGATTTAATTAAAAATAAGTATACGCCTTCATGTTTAAAAAAATGACGTAAGCTGCAAATTCTAATAAATATACAACCTACAATTTATGGTCGCTTATTTCCCTTAAAATATTCTGCAGTTACGTAACAAGTGCTAAATAAAATTATTTCACGGAATCATAAACCGATAATGAAATAACAGCAGCAATTCTCGTATTGTAATCGAAAAAATAAATCAAATTTTTCAAAAATAAATAACGTTCCCATATTAATCGGAAATCTCCCTGGCATCTTATTACTTAGCGAACCCGATTATGCTGGAATAGAATTACTGTAATGATATTAACTGGCCAAAGTCATTAAAGCTCATTTTTATGAAATATAAAAAATGCTTCTGAATTTTGTTAAATCGAGATGACATGTCAAGACGCAAAATCAATATCGACAGCTCTAAGCTTCATCCTTTCCGTCGCATTGCCGCAACACGTGACGCAATCTAATTTCTCACATTCGCAATAAACTTAATTAAAATAATCGTCATTCTTATTTAATATTTCTAGATATTTTATCGAGTAATAAGGAAAAAAATTAAAGCGAATTTTATTTCGAGATCACTGATCACAGCAATTCATATTTTTCGCATGGATGAGATTCTGATGGAATCATTTATTCCGCGGGTGGGCATAAATTCGCAAAAATAAGCAGAATGCAATAGAGATAGAAATATGTTGAAATAAGAATAAAATTAGCAAGAAAAATCTCATTTTATCAGCCAATAAAAATTCTTAAAGATTCTGTACACATAAGATTCCTTTATATTTTCTACGCAATTTTATAGAATTAATCCGAAGTTCGTTATCTTCTTGTCGCTCTCATTTAAATTTTACAATGCTATCCATCTGTTAATTGCATTCATTTCCATTACGAATTCTGATTCATGATTCTGAATCATGATTTCTTCTCAAAAGCATTTTATTTCATTCCCATTTTATTTCAGTTTCTGCAACCCTTCATTAAGCGAAGTTTTGTAATTCTAGATCTAAATCAAACTCTATTACGTTCTCGAATTTCTTCTATTTTTTTATATTATCCTTCTCTATGCAAACTTGATTACAAAAGTTTATATTTGCATTTATATCACACTCTGCGCGTACCATGTTCTAACAATAATATTAAAACCTTTTGAATTTTTCATTACGGGACGATGTATTCTAGTTAAATCTAATGACTTTTGTAAAATGGCCATCTTAAGACCGTACTAATTTACGTAATTTATGTTAATCAACGTGCAAAATTAAACAAAATGTATTTGCAAGTATATAGAATAATGGATTCGTGTGTATACATGAAGTATACACACTATAATGTCTACATTGATATATTTACGTATTTGCATACATGTTTTAGGGAAATATGTATTAACACAGACACACATATATTTCGTAAACATAAAATACATATTCAAAATCGTTATTTATTAGTTATGAATAAAATATGTTATTCAGTATTGTGTGATAGATTATAAAGTAATGATTCCGATAATCTCTCATATGTCACCAATGAAAAATTTGTATAAAAATAATATTTTTTTACAATTTTTATGAAAATTTAAAAAATATTATATAATACATAATTTATTCAATAAATGTAATTACTTTAAAAAAAATAAGCTATAATACCGAATGTAATAACTAAATTACATTAAAAGATTATTCCAGAAGAAAAATAGTTAGAAAAAGAATAATTATAAAATATTAATTAACTAGAATAAAGGTATAAAGTTACAATTTCTTAATATTTCAAATATATATACGTATCTATTTTTGGTCGAAGTGGATTTTAGTGCTTAACAATATCCACATGTAGACTTACAAATATATTTAAATATTTATAAAATCTACATATGAATATTATTAAGTGCCAAAATTTCCTTCGACCAAAAGTAGAATTTTTTCTCTTTGATTTATTCTTATTTAATTTCCACTAATAATTTTTTAATATTTGACGTTCAGTAGTAAGGATCAAGATGCGTTTTGCGGGTGGATGACAACGTGATCAAGCGCGTATATTGACGGAGGCGAGCAAGTCCGAGTGGCGCAATGCCGGCTTTTCACTCCTACCATTCCCTTCGTAGCGACGATTTGCACACGGGGGTCGATTGAGCCGAATGACCATGCGGTTCCACTGGCTATACGCGGCATTATATGCTCCATAAGTTGCCATAAGGTGACAGTCAAAATCGTCTACTTTAGAGATTAGTCTGCTCATGACGTTAAGATGACTCGGCACGAGAAACGCTAGAATTAATGAATTATTTTGAAAAATGACTCGCGAATTGAGGCCAATCGATAAACGACACTTTTTCTCGCTAGCGCAATTGCGAGTCAGCTATACAGTGCATTTCATCGTAGTTACGAATACGATTAATCAGTTAATCGACACTTGAGAGAAAAAGTATACAGAAAAAAAAGATAAGATATTCGGGAAAATATCGTACCGAGGTACGTCTATTAAATGGGATAATTTCCTCTCGCAGCTTCGCCTAATCATATCTTGTACAAATAGAGAGTGAAACGAAAATACGAATCCCGATATCGGAAAAATTCATTCCATTGCGGCGAGAAAAACTCAGAGAGCGTGGAAAACTTTTCATTGACGTTGTTATTGCCACTTAAAAATTAAAAACCGTCCTACATTATTAAATTATCAGAGATTAAATCTCATATTTAAAAAGTTATCAATATATATGATTAAACATTAAAATAATCGACATTTTCGAAATTGTTCAAATATTTTATGTTTACGCGATTGAATAATACGCGTAAATTGTTACAGTCGATTAAATTTCAAAAGGTCATGTTTGCTTTCGCAATATTAACTAGTATGTTTCCAATCATTCTTCACGATTTTAAAAATGGGTGCAACAGATCGAATGTCATATAGGACAAGCGGACAATACACGATATCAGCTATTGGATAGTATTCGACTTTTATCTGGATTTTGTATTCGTCAAGAATAATTTTATCTCGCTCAACGTTTGAATAACGTGAGAATGTGTTATGTTTGAAATTTTGATACAACGGGACTGTATAATATTTGTATTTTCTTAAATAAAACTCTCATATTTACTTACTCGTATTTACTTGAATATCATTCTTTAATAATGGCTGCACAATATCCAGCGTACTTCTTTTAATTATTATTAAAAATGTTATAAAAAATTCCTCTTAAATTAAAATTAAAAGACTTCTCTTTTTTTAAAAGAAATTTAAAAAACAGAATTTCTTAGAACGACAAAAACTATTTAAAGGAAAAGAAATTATTTACTACAAAATGTTCCTAATTTTCTATCTTAACATATTACTTTTCTTTTCTTTCATTTAATAAAATAAATAATTGTTGTACGAGCTTCACACATTCTCGAATAGACTTTTAGCTTAATGAACTCTTCGATACTCATAAACGTATCGAGTAATCATTTCTCTGAATAAGAGCGATCGATGTGCTTCGTGCGAACTCACGAAAACCGAGAAAAAAATTGCAAATACAGTTGAAACCATTAAACAAGTTCCCAGCAAATATATGATGAAAATATATATCGATTTCGGCATGACGTAATATTACGGTGAAGCGACGGCCAATTCATAATGACGTAAGTTCTATGCTATACTAGCTATACATGCTATACTAGATAACTATTAGCATAGCAATCACAATGCGGAACAATGCTAACCAGAAGTAATTATTATTGTAATAATTAGAAAATTCGCGGAAACTCTAGAAATTCAATAAATCAATTTTTTCAAGAACAAATAATAAAAGATGTAATAAATAATATTGCTGTATTATAGCCTCTTTAACATGCGTTAATATTTTTTAATTTATATTATATGCATAAAAAATTATATAAATTGATATGTTCTACATAAATATTAAAAAATTGATACAAAAAATGCGAAAGTTAAATGAGACACTGTACACTGATTAATTATTCCAATTCATGTGTCTAGTAATTCTATAATAGATGTGTTGTAAATTGTCTAGCAACAATTATGCCTTTATTGATGTCATTTCTCAAATAATGCTGACAATGCTAATACATTAAGTATTGCAGTGAACTTTGTTCGGCATAATTGCAAAAGTTTGTTATGGAGATAAAATTGCGGCAGTTTCGCGAAAACTAATAGCGAAATGCATGTAGTTTTACGCAAAATAAAAAAGAGGCCACTTCTGACTTCTGAAACGATCATTTGATCAAGTTTGCGACAAAAGCATTGTGTCATTGTGAAGGAGAAAATCCATGCAGCACATACGATGTAAAATCAATGCATACAAATCACGTTAAACGTGATAATCTAACGGAATCGATAAAGTAATTCGGTTTCGACAAGATGAAGAATGTTGCGCTCGACCGGAGGAAGCACGATATTTAAGCGATCTGCCAGACCAATAAAATCTGTTCCGCTTGGAGTGAAACACTTCGGCCACCAATGCATATAGAATGATACTAATAAGTTACTGCATATCTGCAATAAGAATTAATCACATTATATTCGCTAGTTATTATATAATAAATAATAAAAATAATTAAAAATACGAATTTAATAGAATCTTAATTAGAAGTTTAACTTTTGCATAGACAATGTTATAAATTAAAAAGATAAATAAAGAGCCTTTTCGTTTTCAAATTAACAAAAACTACGGGAAAATATCTCTTAGGAGATACCTACTTTATTTCGTAAAATTATATATCAAAGAAATACGACAAAATTAATTTACTACTAATTTAATAACATAAAAACATCAAGAAATAACAGATAATATCAAAGAAAATTTAAGAAATAGATATCTAATTAGTATTTATTTATTTTGTATAATAGTTAATTAATATTAATGACATTTATCCATCATCATTTAACTAATACATAATGTTGCGTGAATGAAATATCATTATAATCCAATCACGTTATGCCAAATTTTAAGCAGCAATATATGCGATATTATATGCATATTCGTAGTCGACTTTTTTCAGTATATTTTATCTTGCATTATGCATGTAAAGCAAATTGTATTTTATATCATACGTTTCGTGTATTTTATGCCTTATAAGCATAAATTATTAAGCAATATTTCATAATATACTATTAAGTTTGTGCATCATAAATCTACTACAGAGAAGTATTTTACGAAAACGTAATAGTTAAGGACTTCGTGCAGGCTTCTTAAGTATGCAAGTTATATTGCATTTATATCCGACAGACATTGGTCTGTATCCCTACGTACAGCAAATTTGAAAAATTTGCGATTTAATTTGTGTAAGGAAAATCTTGCGTTTCACAATTTACGTAAAATTTTCAAATCTGCTTTTTTAATTTTATCAACAGTAAAGACTGAATAAATTTTATTAGTAGTAAAGACTGAAAGAGATGAAATCACGAAGGCAATTGAGTTAGCGAAGCTGCCTATTTACAACTTTCTCAAAATTGCTCGCAAGAAATAAGGCATAATAAATTTGCTTGCCTACTTCCCTTAAATTTCTCCCACAATTCACCATTACAAAAGACTACCCCAATTTTCTCCATAGCTAATCGTCCCTGTTGGCGGGTGAACGTACATAACAATTATTTATAAACATTGCCAAGTAATTATATTCATTAACTTAATGGCAAACGAACCGAAATATTCTGCTTTTGAAAATATTACTAACTAAATGATAAAATTTTGGGAGATTATGTTATTATATTTTTTTAAAGTAAAATATTCATTTTTCTCTTTGATGTATAACATAAAAAAATTATTTTATAATTGAGAAACTCATTTTAACTATATATAGATATAATAATTTCTCTAAGTCGTTCACGTTATAATTATTGCTTGTTTTATTATAGTTAAATTCACACAATGATTATAAATTTTAAATTAAAATTAAAACGATTGAAAAAATTCGTAAAGAAAAGAGTAAAGGAATTTTACAGAAACATTAAATAAATACAAGTGGAAATTGAATACACTAACCACCCCCGAGTTGATATAGTGCAAGTGCACTTCCTCGAATCGCTTACGGATTTATGAGACTGGCGGACAAACAAGCAATACAAGACTATTGAATCGATCAATGCAGTCGCCATTCTGATTAATCGTACCATTAGACAGTTATGGAATCTTCAGCTTTCTACACAGCCATCTGCCGAAAACTATTGGTTATTGTTTATAGCACAATTTCTGTACGAAATTTGTTTTTCCTTAACAAAAATATTGAAAAGTAATTTCCGATTAAAAGTCAAAAGGCTGTTAGCAAGCCTCAACAGAAAGAATGGATAACAAAGCAGTATTCTTTATTTAATTTCAAATAGGATTTGCTTGAACGGAAATTTGATTTAACTTGAAAAAGTTATAAAGATGTATAATATTGAAAATGGATCCTTTTTTAAGATCCATAATATAATTCATTTCGGAATTCTATATAAAAGGTCTCTTCAACTTCTAATTAAATTAATCGACGATCAACTCGCAAAAGTGCCAACAGCAGTTTGATATACATGTCAAAACGTCTCCTTTCTCTTCGTCTTCTGAGACAAACTGTGTTTAGTTCTGACATTGATAATCGTGATGATTGAGTTAAACATCGATCAGCGTTAATCAGAGTTGGTGAAAGAAGCTTGAAATGTTTCTACCAAAAGTTAGACAAAACGGATAGAAAGATACATTGAAACCATACAGAGTACAATGAGACATTTTGAATTTCGACGCTCTCTATAAAAACAACTTTATTTTATTATCACTTATTGCTTAATTTTTATTTTATTTTATTCCTCATTATTATTGTGTTATATAGAGCAGCAAAGTATCTAACACAAAGAGATGTTATTATTTCCTTTTTTCCCTGAAAAATCTATTTTTAATTGGAGATATCAAATAATTTGCAGTAAATCGGAATATTCGATCAGCGCAATGATATGATTTCTTAGTCTCCTCACCTTATCAATCGGCATTGAAGGGCACGCACGGCAGAGGTTCCAAAATGAACCAATCATGAGGCCGCGGTGTGTGAGGCAGTGGGACAGTAATAATGACACACAGCCGCTGCGTTAGCGAGCGACGCACGGAGGCCGGCCGTTTCTCTGCGACGATGACGATGGACAACGCCGTCGGTAGACCAGAACGCAGATGTTCTACCGAGAAGGAGGACGTAGTTTTTCTCGACGTCAATCACGGGGGATACACCACTATACGAATCCTCGTTCTCGTCCACCTCTCACTATCACAACACTACCTCTTTCTTCTCAGCCTTCAAGGCAGTGTTTGTAAGTAGCGCTCGGGCTCAGGCACGGGCTCCGAATTGCTCCCTCTGCGTATTTGTGTATATTGTGTCAAGTACGTATACATAAAGCGATATTTAGATATATTAAGATACATACATATATTTTATATACATGTATATATAAATATATATATCAATAAAATTACACCGCCTTATAATGAGTGTGTGAACAGGATGAGCCAACGAGAACTTTCCACCTTATTTTTTTTTAACCGACTGATTGCGAAATATGCTAAAACATGCCAATTTTGTTTTTAAGAAAAATGTACAATTATATGATAAATTTAATTGTTCATTCAAACTATTGTTTCATCTTCTTGATAAGATAGCTGCTCCTTCACAAATATTAAATGACAGTAAGTATCAAGTGGCACAGCGTTTTAAAGGTTTTTTGAATTTTCTTTACAAATATTCTACTTTTTTTTAATTTGAGTATTTCTCAAAAAATTTTAAAGTCTTAGGTATTAAAAGTTGAAAATTCAATTCATTGACTTGCAAAAGTTATTTAATTTTTCTTCATTATATTTTTTTTATTTAAGATACTTTAAAAGTAGAATTTGTATTATGACACAGGATTCTATATAAGATGTTATGTCACAAGATAGTCACTTAAATTTAAGAAGACGCAAATTCTGAAGAATTCAAGGGAATTAAAAAACTCTTAAATATGTCATCTAATTCTTATTGTCATTTAAAATTTTTAAAGGGTTAGTTATCTTAGTCAAGAAGATGAAGAGCAGCACAATTTATCATGTACATTTCCCTTAAAAACAAAGTTGACGTGTTCCAGCATAAATCAGTTGATTACAAAAAACAAGATGGAAAGTTCTGTTGGCTCATTCTGTGTATGTGTTTGTGTGTGTGTGTGTTTTACAACACGATATTATGTAATATATATATATATATGCACATATCTATTCATTATACAATATATGTATATATATATATAATTAATATAATTTTTGAATGGAATTTTTCACAGAAAAACATTCTGAAAACTTTCAGTTTTGGATGTAAAAATGTTAAGGAAAGAATTTTTCACACGACTTTATAAATTGTCTCTTTTTTTCTTTTCTATCGACAAAATGTAAAAGAAAACCTTGTTTTTCATCTTATAAAAACATGTTTATCTTAAAAATATCCAAATATTGATCCTGAATAAAAAAATTTTTTACATTTATATTACATCTTTAAAATTATACAAACATCTTTAATATTTTCTCGTGATTTTCAATCTAGGAAATTCAGAGATATTCTGTCACACCTTTAGCTATAAAGAGGTATAAAAGGCGTGTGTAAAGCGGTAGAGCACCGATATGTGCATGCGTGTGTGAGTATACACGTATACCAATGAAACACAATGCATTTGCGCGTACCGTACGGTCCATCCGATGGAATTTTCTCCGACGAAAAAGAAAATTGCGAAATGGATCCCAATATTCAGGTTAAGGTTACCCTTAGGCTACATGTTAAAAACGATCAGTAGGCGATCGTACACTTATCGGAAGCGCCGATAACGGAAGAACGAAATGGAAAAAAGCGATAAAACGGAGATCTCCACGCACATGAGATGGCTCATAAATACATTGGGAATGTGATTGATAGAATAAGAAGTGATTCGAAATAAATCATTACGAAATTTTCGAAGGATTCAAATTTGCTAGCTAGCAATTATACGACACATTTGCAAATGATGAATGAGTTTATACGCATATTGGTAATATCTCAAGGAAGTTGATTTTCTTGAAAAATATACGAAACGATACATATTTATATTTATCAGCATATTGAAATATGCAAAAGAGGCAAATATTTTGTTATGTAATACTTACAATATAAAAATTAATATTAATACATTATAATGTGAAAATTATAATATTCATAAATACATTATAACAGGAAAATATGAAAATTAATATCCATTAATCCAGCTAATAATAATTATATATTAATGATTATAATAATGTGATGATTATCTTAGATATCGAGAGAATATTCTGGGCAAACTAAGATCACAATGTGATTTATTCTTTCATTACGAATGATGTAATGAGAGGTATGAAAATCAAATTAATTTCGGCGGAGCGTCAGTCAAAAGACAATTATGCAGACATAATTATGCTAACAAGAATAAGAGTGCGAAAGAAGGAAACGAAGGAATGGATAAGCAGCCTTCACACTTCGTTCGACATTATCGTCAATGTCGTTAGAACTGAAAACAAAAGTATGTTTGAGAACAGAATATAGATCAGATATAATGAATATCTACCTGCCAGGTATTTACCAGGTACGACTGTTTTGCGAATGAATATACGTATTGTAAAATTACTCATCGCATAATTACGCGTACCTGACAGAATTCTTGAAAGACACGACGAATCCATTGAATGTTGCAATACCAAGTGTCAAGTTAAAAAATAATAGAATACAAAATTGTTAATGACAACGTACAACCGGAACCAAGGTCATCGACTATAACTGCGCATGTGAAGATTAATTAAGAAGAACAAAGAGGGTCACTTTCAAACTGTATAATCTTATCAAAGTTTGGTAATTATTTATCAAACAAGATTCATGGGAAACCTAGCAAATCATTCAAACAACATCGAATAGAATAATACGTGCGTGAGAATTGAAAAGCGACATCGGAGGAATTTTGCCAGACAATTCGCCAGCGAAAAAAGTGGATAAGAGCGAAATAGATAAGGAAGTGAAAAAGCCAGTCATTCTGTCTGGTTTTACCGTTTCATCTCCGTCCTAAGAAACCTCCTGCTCGTCAAGCATGGAGCTTCTTCCTCTTTCCCTTTTTTTATCCATCCTTCCCTCCCCTTCACTCCTTCTCCCTCCTGTCTCCTTCTCATCCCCTTTCTTTATCACGCTGCCTTTTCTTCTCTCCCAATGTCTCCATCGCCCGGTCTAGCCGAAGCTTCTTCGACGCGCACCTGTCAACTTACCGGCTCGCGTATTACGAGTGCGCACCAAGAAAAGCACAAGTATCTTAGAAAGATACTCGTGACATCTTCGAAAGAAGGCGCCGGTATCAACGGATACGATGGTTGCACCGACATCGGCTAGCACCAATACGAATATTTAATTAAATTTTCTTGCCGCATATCCGTGTTATATATAGACAAGGACTAGATATAGAGAAACGGAAAAAGAATGGCACACTGTAGATGGGTGAGTGGGATAGATACGCGCCGGTAGTGATCGCGTTAGAACATGGTCGTGTAACGTAAGTGTGCAAAGTGACAAGTAGACGAGAGAAACGGCGACAAAGACGGGCAGAGAGAAAAAGAAAGACGGATTGTGATAGAGATTAGAGCCTAATATGTAACATTATACTTATGGTATATGTGTGTGTGTGGGTGTGTGTGCGTGTATTGCGTGTGTGTGTGTGTGTGTGTGCGTACGTACGCGGTGTACGTGTGCGCGCGTGTTGGCACCTAGGTGACACCCCGGACCGGACACGTACGAACGGCGTTCACGAGACGGAGGGCAGAACGAGAACGGAATCGTGAGAGGCACTGCTGGTCCCACCGTCGCCACACCGACGTTGCGTAGAGCGCCGCGACGCCGGCAAGACGGCCCGCGGGACGGTAGGAGGGATTGCCGATGACAGGCGCAGGCGTCAAGCCGGAGCGGAGACCGGGTCGATAGTCCGCAACATCGTTCCTCCCTTGCCGGCCGGCTGGCACTACACGCTCGCTTTCTCACTCTCTCGCACATTCTCATTCTCACCCTCTCTCTCTCACCCCCCTCTCTCTCTCTCTCTCTCTCTCTCTTCATTTCTCTTTCTCTCCTCGCTGCTGCCGCCGCATCGCTAAATTCCACGCAGTGGCGAACCGGCGGTCTGGGGTGCGCGGGCACCCCAAAGCGCAGAAATACGATTCTCACATTTTTCAAGGCTTCATCTATCATTGACGTAATGACACTTTTTCAACGTCGACAAAATTTCTTAGCCAGTTTTTATAGTTATCTGTTAAATTACGTGTGTGATCTAATTTCTTTCATGTTTCCTATTTTATGCTCGTTGAAAATTTAATGACTATCAAGTGCATCGAAATATTTCGCAAAAATTCAATTCAAAATTCCTTACGTTTGAATTTTGATTATTATAATAAAATTTTAATTTTCTCTCCCTTTGTACGGTTAGCAGTAAAAAAAAATGAGAACAAAATCGATCAAACTGTGGTCAATGAACATTATTAAATTTTATTATTAATGCTCGTTTATTTCGGTCGATGTAGATTAACTTTTAGTCTTGATTCAATTTACTCTCCAACCTTTCCTAATTCTTAGACTTAGGGAAAATTAAATCGAGATTAAAATTAATCTGTTTTGATAGAAATGGACATGAGTTTAGATAATCGATTAGGGCTCCGAGGTTATTTAATTCGTCACTGGCTTCTCTCTATTTCTCTCTCATTACTTTCTCTCATCACGGTTGCGTACATATTCGTAAGCACTATTTCTCTCTCTCTTTCTCTCTCCCTCCCTCCCCTACTCACCTTTTATTCTCTCTCTTTCTCTCTCTTCCCTCCCCTTTTAGTTTTCTCAATTCTCTCTTTCGCTTTGCAACTACTATTCATTTGGTCTAGCATCTATTTTCTAGGGAGGCTTTTTCGCCCACCGCCCACATTTCACTGTCGCATACATGTATATACATGCACGTTATTCGATGTAGAAGTAGTTCTGAATTGCCTCCACGTTCGGAAGGTGGTGATTCAGGTTGCTCACGGTGGTTCTCTTGGTTTCTTCCGTCGTTGTTCAGAGTCTCATGCTCGATATTGCGTCACTGCTCAATGCTCGCACTTTCTTCTCTTCTCGATTTATCTTCTTGTTTTTAATCTCGCTAGTGCACACTTGCAGTGTTTGCTAATTAGTGTTGAATCGTAAGAATAAATTTGAAAATGCCTTTCCTAGCGAAAGTTTTACAGCAAATCTCATTATTTCACAAAATTGAAGAATTTTGATCGATCCCTTTCTTCTTTACATTTATTTAAATATTTTAAATAGAGAAGAGAGATGGACACACATGAAAATGTATAATATTGAAGAGATACCATATAATTGGATTTTTGTTAAAGAAAATTTAATTTTTGATCACACAAGGTATGTATATTTCTCAATTTTGCCATCGATTACCTTTTAAAAATTTTATATACCGTTAAACATTTTTCGTTCTGATTCACGTCGGATATATTGTATTTGCGTAGTAAAAAAATGTTTTCTTTAACCGTTTTTCAGCAAATTCATAGTCGATTTCATATTAATATTTTGGTTTACAAGAATATTTAACGTTGAAAATATCTAGCCAAATTTTATATTGAAGATAGAATTTTAAATATTATATATATAATATTTAAAAAATATATTAAAAATATAATATATAAAAAATATACATATATATATGTATGTATATATATATATATATAATCATTTAATCGTTTTAATGCATATCTGTACACACATATACATATATATATACATATATACGTTTACATTTCAATTTTAAAATCAAAGAATGAACGAACAATCTATATACTTCATTCCTTTTCTAGTTATCATAACTGATTATTGCTTTTGTGTATTTTTTCTCTTTTTTAAGTTTTTATATTGTAACTCCATTTCTATTCCGGCATTCACTATCGCTATTTTTAGATATAACTTGCACAATTCTCCCATTTATGTTCCGATCGTTTCATCGTTATCCCCTAAGGTGAGTTCTTTATGACTTTTCTTCCTGATTCTCAAAGATTCGCCTCTCGCTTGTTCAACGCTCATCGATAGTCCTATTTGCTCTTATTTTCTCTCCTTTTCTGCGTCCGCTTCTCTTCTCTATATCTTTCTTTTCTATTTCAATGTAGGTATCCCGCGCTACAAACAACGTAACAATTCACTTCTTCTTCCTCTTATATTATTCACCCATCCTCCAACTTCATTGCGTTATGATCAAACGAAGACTATATTTCTATAATATAGACATCGCTGCACTTACTTAACGTACGAAAATAGACGAAGACCAGTGCTAAAACATAAGCAAATTAAGAAGTATACTATTAATGATAGCGTACTATTTTATTAATAGCATACTATTAATAAAAATATCGAATTGCATATAATTACTTGCAGACTTGATAAAAATTTGTATCTTTATAAAGAAACGAAGTGAGTAGCTGCAAGAAAAGTAAAGATACAAAAAGAGCACACAATTAAATCGAAAACATTATCAATTTAGATGATATTACAGGTGCTTAAAAATATATTGCTCAAGTTAGTTGCATTTACTACGATTTTGTTCTGAAAAAACACCAAGATGCTCAATTTTTTATTTCGCTTCTCAAACTTGCACTACTCTAATTCATTTGCCTCGACATAAAAATATTCATCGTTTTTTCTATTGCACGTGTAATTCCTTAAATAATAAAATAATATAATATAATATACATATATTATATTATACATTTCTTTCGACACATACATTTTCTATACGATATAAAAATTATATAATTAATAGTAACATATAAAAGTTAAATACATAAAATATGATTAGATTCAATCTCTTATGAATCTTACAATGTTAATACGTTAAAAATATAGATTTTCTTTGTCATTTTTCACATATAGAGATTTCCTAAAAATCGAAAGCTTAACACTTATATACCTACTGTTATAGGCTATTCGAGAATAACATATTATATTTCAAAAAACCTATATAGAAGACATTCGAATTCAGCACGAAGAAGACTACTGATATCATTCCCATTCGGCCTTCTCTTTGATAGAAAATCGAAATAATTTTGCTACTCTGTCGAACATTTGCGAGGTATCCTTTAATATTCCGTTCTTATCCCGGAATACGCTGCTATCTACGTCTTCTCTCGCGGCTTCCTCTTCCGTGTTTGCATTTTCGCCGTTTCCTGTCCGTCGCTCGTTGTGCTCGTCACGTATCCGGCGCCACGATGTCGAGTCAGCGACGTCGGCGACGCGTCGCGTCGGGGTGCAGAGCTCTCAGGTCGCCACACGATAGGTGTATACTCAGACTCGAATCATCATTCCGTAACATACCTAACTCGAGATGCAAAACGAAATTCTCTATAAAGTTGAATTTTCTAACATGACAAACTTTTTCCGTTTATGACTCGCGTAACGCAACGGAAACACAACGGCGCGTTGCGAGTGAACGGTTGGACAGTTTATGCTCTCGTGTGTTTATGCAGTTTACTACCACTCACAGGGGATAAATCATAAATAACACCTGCGTGACGTTTCTGCCATACGTTGAATTTCAAGGACAATGTGTTGTTCCCTTCGTGCTAATCATTTTCATGCTGCGAGAGTTACGTACAAACATATATATGTGTAACTTATATAGGTTGTGTAATATGAAATTTATAAAAATGTACGAGTACTTTTTCGGAGGTAATAGAATTCTTAACAAGTATTTTCCGGGTATAATAGAATTCTTAACAAATTTTTGAGCGGAGAATATACCTATATTTATTTAAAAACTTATGAAAAATGCAGCGTACCTACATGATTATGATGATTGAATATTACAGAGATGTCCAGATTACTCAAGGATTAACTTTTTCTATTTAATGCCAGCAGGATTGACCTCAGCCATTGGAATTCTTCACTCAAAACGATTTTTTAGCGTTGTTATTACTATATGTAATAGCATTATCTACGTAGATAGATATATAATTTCTCGTTTTACAAACTATTGTATCCCTTTCTGTTAACGCCAACGCACTGACGGACGCAATATCTAATATCGATCGGAAGTGGCACGGGTAACTCTCGAACGATATTACGATATCTTGGTCGCCCTTCGATTGGCATTAAATAACACATCCATGACCTAAATAGCCCCCAAAAATTCACCATTTCCTATCTGATATGCCCGGACGTTTTCGATGAAAGAAAAAGAAGAACAGTAAATGGTTATCATGTTGAATTCGTATTCCGAATCCGAATTTCCCACGGGTAGTAGAATAGTTGAAAATTATTTTTATTTTTGTTACTCGCAAGGGAGAATCGTTGCTTTCGCACGGCGTTTCGCACGGCGTACACAGCGAGAAAGTCATTCATCACTTCGTTGCATTTACAATGAACCATGTACAAAATACATTTTGCTGTCACGCCATTCGCGTGATTGCAAGAAATGACTCCAATGATACATACGAGAAGCGACAAAACACAACGATTTTTTTTACTACTACCTCTCTCTTCATATGTATACGCATCGACTAATTATTCAATCATATGTACGTTTAATATTTTTCAAATGATTAATATAAATGTACAAATGCTACATGGAAAAAATGATTTTACTGAAATATTAAAAAATTCAGATAACAGATTTGAAAATAATTTTATTGAAAGTAAATATATAGAAAATTCAATAATGAGCAATGCTGCAAATATTTTGACATATTTTACCAGCCAATTTGAGCATTCTATATAATTATTTTGATAGTTCAACAAAATTATTTTTCAGATTTGTATCTAACTAAATTTGAGATATTTTAGTAAAACTGTTTTTTTTTGTGTATTAATTGTGATTTAAAAATTTTCGAATGTATTTGTGTTGCATAGAATCTATTAGATAATATTAAAAAGTTCATCTCGTCCAAATAAAGTTCGGTAATTCTTTTTTCGTTAAATACAGTTTGTATAATTATAATAAAATCCGGATTTAATGCGAATATTTTATTTTAATCACAATACTGAAAGGGCAAAAAATTATGCTATTCATTTTCTTTCTTGTCTACTTTTCTTACATTTTCTCTTTAATTTGCAGAAATTCAGTATTACAGAACTATACCTTTTTATAAATAGAAATTTGTAATTAATATTTATATACATAATCTAGATACGTATTATAATATAATATTTAATTAATATTGTACCATTTGTATGATTATAGAATCACTGATTTTAGAATTTCGATTATAAGTACCGCCAATCGTAAAATTTTTAATTAGATTTCCTTGTTCCGTTTGACATCAGTAACACCTCGCATAACAAGTACTTGTTTCCGAGTTAAATTGGACTAGTTCGATTACCACTACGAGCACCTCGTCAGTCAATTAATTCGGATAATCCCTGCATGTCTATGCCACAATGTGACAATTAAATGATTGATTGATAATCACTTTTTAAGTAACGCCCAGATATTGCTTAAAAATAATATCATTAATTTAATTATCTGATTTGATCAATAACGATTATCGATAAAAAATAATTCGTGATATAACATGATAATTACTATTTTATTATTTTTCAAGTGTTATTCAATATTTTTTAGAGTATATTATATAATAGCAGCATTTTGGAATATATCCTTCTTTCGGAATTTCATTCATTTAAATAATTTTATCATTTAAATATCAGAACATATTCATTCGCAAAACCGTCACTTACCTTTAACAATTAGATTCATTGTTTCCTTTACATGCACGGAGAATGCAAAAATTGAAAAGATAAATTAAAAAATAAAACGTGAATTTCTATGTGGCTGCAAAAAGTTTAAAAAAATTTTTAACATTAAAAAAATACTATTAATATTTACAATAAAATTGAAATGTACTGATTTGCATTAATAAATCAAATAAAATTAAGAAAAATAAAATTTTTTTCAATATAATGAGATTCCGTGAACTCCTCAAGTTCATCAATTATACCCTTAGAAAAGTTGGAGACTCAGATTTGAAGAAACATTAAATTCTTAGATCTCTTTATCTTCAAATCCTTCTACCCCTCCAGCACTTTAAAGCTTATACGTGAAAATCGATGAAGCTTTTTCAGTAATCTAATGTAATTAAGCGTGGAAACTTCGGGTTGGATCTCATCATCGTAAGGACGACGACAAAATTACGAAGTCTTTATGATATTTGACAAAAGCACAGACAGATCGATTTAATTTCTCTCTTCATTGCGGGAATCCACCCCACACCTCGGAAAAACGAGAATTGTACCTCACGATATGTCTGTCTATACAAACGCAAGTGGGTTAATTAAAATCTTCGGCGAAGTGTTCCACCGCCTGTGCCTATAACTATCTGACAGATTCATCGTTAATCATTACGAATCAAGAATGATCAACAATAACTTCCGCAGTTCACTATTTTAGATATTGATTGTCTGCTGCAGTCTCATGAGGATCGAGACTATCCGACACTTTTTCGATAAAAATTATATGATATGTACATATAAACTGAGCTAAGTTTATTATAGTTGTAAAAATCTATTTTCAATATGAAATAATATATATAAAATCAATTTTATACAATTTTATACGATTTATTCTTTCTCATTCTCTTTGACTTCTTTTTTAATTTAATTTTTATATTAAAAAATATTTGTATTACTGTAAAATTTGTACGAGATTTTTGAAAAATGTCAGGTAAATTTTTTCTTCCATATTCTTCATGCGTAAAACATCAAGTTTGCATTAATGCACCTACACGAATGCTGTGCTTCGCTCTCGTCACCGACACATTACGCTTGATTTCCGCTTCCGTTCCCTGTAGCCGCGGTCGCATGAACGAGGAACACCTGCTCGAATTACGATTTGCATCGCATAGCCACATTGAGGAAAAAAGTACTAAATTTTAATAAACATTTGTTTGAATAATACTAACTTCATATTTCTTCGTGATAAATAAATATTTATTAAATAAAAGCGATATTATAGTTAAATCAAACTAATAATTTCTATATCAAATAAGTACATATTTATATTTAGTAAATGTTCAACTGATATTGTTTAAACAAATATTTATTAAAATTTAATACAATTTTTTTCTCAGTGCAGAATAACAATGCGACAAGAATTAAAATGCATATTTAAGTGAATACTATAAATTATATCAAAATTTAATGGTTTAACCAAAAGTCTTGGATTTTTGTGTAAGCTTTACTCGTCGAATAATATCAAATATAAATTTAGTTAAAGTAAATAAATTATTGCCAACTGGGTGAACGTAGCTCCGTGTAAGAGCAGTTAACTCATCAGCACGTCCTCGAATTCGATTTCGACTCTTTATAAGTACATGTTTCGATTTATAAAAGATACCTTAGAGTTAAAAATTTTGAGTGGAAGATTATGAGATGATTATAATATCTACATAAATTACTAATTCTGATTCATGATATTGATGTTTTATAGAAAAGTTTGATAAACAGAAAGATTCTGAAAAAAAAACAACATTGTTTCGAATTTACATTAAATGTAAAAAATATAAATCTATTAGAAATTCATTATACTTGAGTTTTTTAATCGTCAAAAGTTTCGATTTCTCATTCAGTTCATAGACAATTGTTGATTAAAAAGAATCCAAAGTTAAATTTAAAATTGGTACTGATGAATCGTGCATATTATATACGTATAAGAAAAAAAAATATATAACAAAAAAATATTGATTTAATATCATATTATGGAACAATTATATAATATGATTACATTTCTATATGGATAGTATAGCATTTATATTTAATCTTAATATGCATTTAATGATTCGTATTAATCCAAATTACATTTGTTAGAAGTAAATTACTAATTTAACTTATAATTAATAATTCCACTAAAGTATAAAGTTCTTTCCCCTCTCAATTTTTTGTTTTGTCTCATATTAAAAAATAGAAGTGAATATAAGAGAAAAGAATTGAAAAGTTTTATATTTTTATGGATTTTCCTACGATCTTCTTATAATTCTTACTGCATAATAACTATTTCTTTGAATAAATGTATTATTCATAGCATAAAAACGAATCTGAATCAAATAGAACAGTAAAAAATCAATTGAATCAATAGCTGAATTACACAAAAGAAATACAACAAATTTTATGACCAAATCTGACACAAAATCCAAATCGAAAAAAAGAGAGAAAGAGAGAAAGAAAGAAATCTTATCTTTTCGTGTAATCGAGCCAACTTCTACATCTGCAAAGCATAGGAAGGGGTTCAAAAGTGGCTGCGGAAGGGATTGCTGTCCCTTTTGTTTCCGCCGAATCAGCAACCTCTTTTTCTTGTCTTTGAATCAATACGAATGGACTATCACTAACTTTGTATCATCTCAAGGCAACTTATTTCTTTCAAAGAGAGCCTCTCGATTGGTTCAACTGCAGTCGAAACAACAAACAGTTGCGTTCTTTTCGTCCAAATATTAATTAATAATATAAAATTTACATAACGATTTAACCTGAATCTCTAAGCCTTCACGTGGAGCTCGCTAAGTAATATCAAATAAAAAATTAAAAATTCACAAATTTAAAAATTCATAAATTCAGAATAAACAAATTACTAATGGTACCAAAACAAACTTGTACGACAATAAACTACAAATATATGGTGCAAAAAAAGGCTACGCACTAATATTTAAAAAGGTGAGGGAAAGGGAGGATGTCACACAGTGCAGGGCCTATAATTGTAAAAATAAAATATTCAAGTTTAGTATTTATACGCAAATGTATTGCCACAAAATGTACAATATAATAGATAATTGCGACAACTACCATTATGAATATTAGGATGCGTGACAAAAATATTCAATCTAATATGTATAATACTGGAAGAAATTCCTTGTGATATCCCGAATCCTTATTTTATCCCCTTTAACTCACGGTCTCGTATGTATGTCACGTACGTAACATAATGCGCAAGGGAAGTATGCTCTCTAGAAATTCATACAAAATTCATAAAAAAAATTTTTGATCAAACAGCGAGCTTAACTAGCGTATTAACATTTGCCAAATATTAATGTAGACCGTACCTATGTTGTTATAACTCAACAATCATTATATCATACCTTAACAAATTTCTCTCGATTATCTCACCGATTATGATATTTATAACATAATTGATATACATTCCTATATAATATACATAAAATTGAAATACTTTATTTAATACGCAACTTGAAATAGGAATCGCAACCAGAGCATGTTCAACACCAATCGATCGTTCATATATCCCTGAGATTTCTGACGTAAATAATGTTTTTGCTTTTCATAATAAATATAACATAAAATATAAAAAGATAAAAACGATAAATATAGAAAATATAATTTTTATTTCTTCCTACGACTAGCTAAAAATATAAGCTAAAGTATTATTCAATTTTTCATGTGTGATTAAACTAGAGACTTTTTGACTAAACTAACTTTCTTAGAAACGCGTTCTAAAACAAATATTAATTAAACACGCAAAATATTCTTGGAACATAATTACATATTTAAGGATTATATATCAAGAAATTTGCGTGATGTGTAGAGAGAGCGACAACATCTCGCGCGAAATTATATTTAGAAATATTATAATCCCACGTTTTATTCTTCGTAAAAAAATAGTTAATTAAAAGATTTTTATAGCTAAATTGTGATTGAACGATATTGATCATATCGATGTAGAGTTCAACAAGAATGTTTCAATTAACGCACGAAAGTAACTGTCTCGAGAATTAGATAAAATATAAAAATCCGAATTTTTTTTGTTTATAGATTGTATAGTTTTAAAGAAGACACATTTTGATAAAAAAAATTTTATCTCTTGGTAAAAACTTCAAAGTGAAATAAAGATCAATTTTATTTTTAAAATCCTAATTTTTTTCATACATCTATATTTACAGCTCTTCTACCAATAAAAATTCAATCATCACTTACCAAAATTATTAAAAGTTATGATTTTTTGCACTTAGCTGTATTTTTTAAACATTTCTTCTCTTATCTACTATCATTCTCCCTTTCATCCCCCCCCTCTTTCTCTCTCTTTCTCCCTCTCTCTCATCCCCCTATCTTTCTTATATAAAAAAGTACATGTATTTAATCTTTCATACAAAAAAAAATAAAGAGAATACAAGGTAATAAAAAAAAATATATACAATTGAAAGGAACGAATAGAAAGTTTGCAAGCAATGGGGGATGCTTTCCTCCTCACGCAATTACCGTGACCGAGTCATGCCGCTTGGGGTCAATAACACTCAATATTCCCCTAGACGCTACCCTAACCTTTGGTTAAGGGGTAGCGTCTTAACCCCCATGTCCAGCAATGGGGGGGAAGCAACCACGCGAAATACCACGTATTCGAGGAGGGTGGATCGCGCGGCGGTAATTCTTGGAACGATCGATCGGAGTTGCATGGATCGTGGACGTGTAATAAATGGACGCGCGAGGCGCGTCCCTTCTCGTATATGGCCGCTCATAGAGATACGTTGTCACAGTATATTTTCTTTTAATTCATCGCTCACACTCACCAGATATTGCGCGTAATGTTTATGCTTAACGAAGGAGGAGGAGCGCTTCTTCTTCTTATTGGCGTTAGCGGCGACCGAGGTGGCGAGGGTGTAGAGCTTGTCGCCGGGCTTCTCCTTACGGGGCGTTGATAGGTTCGACTTGTTCGCGGGCATCATTCGCTCACTTCGTCCCAGTTACTTTGCCGTCGACCGGCGGCAGTGGCGGCCTACAGTTGCACGATGACCCGTATCCGTCAATGACGATCACTGTGAACGAGATTAACGGTCCAGCGATGAGGGAGGAGAAGACGATTGATAACACGACCGAAACTTTCCTACTCCACTCTATACAGACTGTACGAAGGTACACGTGCGCGTCGCTGTGTGCGCGCCTATGACACGAGTTCGGCTAGATTCGGCTGCGCTCGGCCCGAAGCCACGCCTCCCGTACTGCCGTTCGGCGAACCGCCAAGTCATTTGAATTTGTGCCGCTACTAAACAGATCGAAAATCGAATGAAAAAGGAAGTTAAAAATCTTCTCATGTGTACATTTAAATGCACAGACTGATACATATGATCTAATACGATGATGCATAAATGATTTAATTTGGAAAAGAAGTAACTTGATAAATCGTTCTAGCTATTTCGAAATTATGGCGGTCAAAGTTTCGCTACAAATGTTTCGAAGCGTTTGCTTGATCAATTAGAAGAAAGAATTTTACAAATTGAACAATTAAAAAATGCTTTAAAGCATTTGTAATATCGCGTTAATCGTTAAATTATTAATTAATTAATTTTTCGTAATATTTACAAACATTTATTCATAAACTATTTTAGATTTAAAAAGCATTAATACTTTTTACTGTTTAAGATGCATTTCAAATATTGAGAATATATTGGATATATAAAAATATATCTATAATATGAGTAACATGAACTATAGTTCTTCAGTATTATCAGTACATTTCAGAACATATCTCTAATCTATTGTTTCAATTACACTTTCTACACTTCATTCCCCTTTCTGCTTTTAAAAACCGAACATATACCTACCGTTTATTTTTAAATGCAGAGAATACAGAAAAACATAAAAAGAGAAAGAATAAATACTAATTAAATATTAACACCTTTATTATTAATTGTTTTATGTATCTACTTATTTTGTTTATGTCTTACTTCAGCTGTAGCGAACATTCGTTAGCACGTGGTACCACAGCAATAACAGCAATGACGGCGTTCAAAAAGCATAATTGATAGATATTAAAAATAATTCAATCTAATTGTCACATATCAACAAATATTCAATCTAATCGTTACTTATAGCTCATAAATATTGGATACATTATAAATAGTATTATAATATTAGATAATTAGAATTATATATGCTATATTAAATACGATTATCTATAATATAGAGAAAATCGATTATATCTATCTAAAGTTCTTAGGCCTTGAAATCAGAAACTCAAGGTTTGTCTGCGACGCTCGCGTTGCTTAAAATACGCAAAAACGTTTGCGCTCGAAATGAGATAAACATATATTTAGGCATTGAAGAGAGAAAGCGAAAATGCTGACGGAAGTGCAAAAAGTGCAAGCATTGCGAACAGACCTTAAAGTTTCTCATACGGGCGCGTCAATTGCCGCGCTCTTATTGGTTGCGTACTCGTAGTCGGAAGCGAATAGCCGCGCGGCATCGTGCGCGCGCGTGCGAGAGAGAAGAAATTTCACACGCGCGACGAAGAGGTGCAGGCGGGCGAAGGGCGAAGGAGGAGGGTGAAGAGAAGAGGAAGAGAAGGAGCGACGCGGCGCAGCGGCGGACGGAGACAGACGGAGACGGTCGACGCGGAGCGAACGCAAGTTGACCCGTGTTTCTGCGCTCGAGCGCGCCCGTTCCGCTCGCGATTCCATTCCCCATCCCCGCTGGCAGGTCAGACTTCACACACCGAGTCGCTGCCGTTCTGTGAATCGGAGTATTGCGTTCTACGGTGTCGCGTCCCATCGCGAAGCACAGTGCCTGTGCGTGTCACGCGCGCTGCCGTTCGCGGGGTAGAAGAAACGAAGAGTGCGGTGCATTTCGTGCCGATACATACGTAAGGTTGAGGCGAGGTGGTATGATGGTCTGATCGCGGTCTCAACATGACCGTGGATTTTGTCGACTACTTTTGGGTGAGTGATCTAAAAGGATCAATATGTCTTTCTTCTTGCCTCTTTACGTGTTCTCTTCCTCCTGTGCCGCGCGTCTGTCTCATTTCCTCACGGACGAACGCGAAACGTCACTCTCACCCAGTCAGTCAGCGCGCGTGAATTTAGGTTATGTCGCGAGAGAATGTATTCGCCCGTCGAGAATGTAATCTCCTCGCCGTCACGATTCTCTTCGACCCTACCGCATCCTGATTCCTGACCCTCCGCGCGATTGTTATCCTTTACGATGCTCCGTTAATGTGTAGTCTCTTTCTCCTTCGTCCCCTTCCTGTCTCGTTTATCGTTTTCTCACGTTCATTAGATACCGAGACGTTTTATTGGCTTTTGACACACACTTTCTCTTCCGCTCTTCTTCTATTTCTTCTTTCTGTATCTCCTTCTATTTTTTCCGTTTCCTTTTCTCCCTGGTCCTCTTCTTTCTGTTTTCTTTCCTCCCTTCTCTTTTTTTTCCTCTATTTCTTCCTTCCTCTTCTTTTTCTCGTTTCTCTTTTCTTTCTCCTTTACTCCTTTTTCTTTATCCTCCTTTCTTTTTCTTTTTTCCCCTTCTTTCTTCTTTGTTCCTTTCTCTTTCTCTTTCTCTCCCTCCGTTTTCCTTCTTCCCTCTTTTCTCTCTCTTCCCCTCTTTCTCTTCTTCTACCTGTACCTCTCGTACGTGCATTTGCACTCTCACACCTCGCATGTAAGTCGATTCATTGTTTGAAGAAAAAAAAAACGCGCGTGGAAATAATATCTCTTTAACATGTGCGTTGCATTCCTAAGCAGCCTGCCTTACGCCAAGTCCAAGCTATACGTTTTTATGTACGAGGTCGAAGGACATCTGCCGCATGTCGGTTTCTTTCGCTGTATTTCTACCGTCCCGCAATTAGCCTCCTCTAATTACAGGCGTATTCACGCACGTTCTTTGCAAGGTGCATCTCTCAAGTCGCGCGCTAAAGATTACACGCAAAAGAAATTTTTGCCAGGTCTTATCGAGCTCGCGACCGAGAGACGTTGAATCTCTTCCCCTCAAAGTCAAATAGACATTACCCGTTTAACTGCTTAATTGCTCAATATCGTTCACAATGTTTGGTTTATATTGCAATGTTTGGTTTATGTAACCTTTATAGAGCGGTATTCATAGTCTGACGTTATATTCAAGATCATCTTAAGTCTGGTCATGGACACTCTTGACACATCCAGCTAGTGAAATGAATGAAATGATTGTAAGCGTCTCGAGATTGTATTTAAAGATAATCTTGAGTGTAAGATTGGACTATGAATACTGGTGCTAAAGAGTTTTATAAGTGCATTTTTATCATTATACGTATATTTCTATATTATGGATGTATATATATATATATTTATATATTATGGAATCTTATATGTTAATAGTAAATTTAAAGAAAATGCATATAAATTTTTACAATTATTATAAATTATTATAAAAAACTTTTACTATTATTATTATCACTTTTATTATTATGACTTCTACTACTATTATTATTATTATTACTATTATTATTATTATAGACTTTTATTTTTATTATTGAAACAAAAAAGCATAAAGACCATTGGCTGCATTCAGCAGAAAAAAGCAATTGTAAAATTCTTTGATATCAATTGGTTTTGCTTAGTTCCTCACTGGATCTAAATGTATAAGGCCGATTGCACCAACATTAACTTTAACTTTAAGCGATGCTTAAAACTCTTTTCCTCGGTGTCTCTCTCGGCTTTAGAAAGAGAAAGAGAGAGAGAGTTTTAAACCTCGCTTAAAGTCAAAGTAACGTTGGTGCAATCGAACGTAAACTAATTAAAGAATTTATTAAACAATAGAGAGTTGCAAAGCTGCTTTTTTGAACGCAGTCGTGTTAAAAAAATATATATATATATCTGACTGCGCATATTTCGTCATGAGATTTTTTTAAGGATATTTATTTGACCAATGTTACATATTTATCTACAACTCTTTCTCTCTGAACGCACGTTGTCGATAAGATAGTTGTCACTTCCTTTTTTTGACACTGCGAGTATCCCGTGTATGAGATCATTTCAAATACGATGTAAAATATCAGGCAATGGCTGGCTGTTTGCGGAAGATTCTTTTATAATACAATTACTTTACAATACTCTTACATCATAAATGTGACGTAAGAGTAAAAATATCAGACGGGCTGTTTGCGAAAGATTCTTTTGCAATAAAATCAAAGCAGAAATTGAGACGTATAACTGCCGCAAGTAATCGGTACAATAGGATGACAAGGGCAATAATATGTAATGACAGCTTATTACGACGTCACTTAAGCGGTTCTGCTCAATGTGGATTTACCGCATGATCAGAGTTCAAGTGTTAAATGGCTAAGTGGTCTTAAGTACCATTCCGATATATATCTTTCAGTCGTAGTTTTCTAATTACAGAACTTTTTTTAAGGATTTTTTCTGATAGAGAAATGATAATTTAGCTATCTAACTTTTCTTTATTTGTGCCAATTTTCCAACTTTCAAATTTAAAACGCGCACAGTTACATTGAAATTTTATTAAAATTTATTAACTCAAGATTATGATTTCGTTATCTGCCTCCTTTAATTAACCGAAAATATTTTTCAATCGCTAGTAACTTAAATATTATTAAGAGTTTTGATATTTCCATTGAGGAAAATTGATTAATATTAATATCTATCAGAAATTTATAGAGTTTCACATTAAAATTAAAGTAGCTAATGTTTTAGAATATTATATATTTATATAAATATTATTATTATGTATACAAATAATATTAATTAAAATAAAGTGATTATTCACTCTGACTGTTAGGTAAGAAAATGTAATTTTGGAAGTCAATTAAATGAAATCGTTCTGTCGTTAAAAATGTATTTATTTGTAGAATTTTTAATTTTTTGTTATTTATATAATTTTATGTTCTGGAAACAACATGATAATTTTCTATTTCTTAATATTTTCCATGCAAAATGTTTGTCGCCACATTTGGAACAATATGCATCATAAAAATATGCATTTTAAAAACTTGAATCTGAAATACTGAACTTGAACATCTTTTTTAATATATAATTTTAATATGTTTATTAATATTTAATAAAAGCAGATTTATACATTATGTTTCACAAAAATCATTATCTTTTTCAACTTTCTAAAATTAATTTTTTTTTTTTCAAAATGTCAATTTTGGTTGAAAGTTGAAATATTATTGTTCGATTTTGCCATATTATTATAAATAGTATATCTAAAAAGAAATTTGTTTTATTTTTCGAATCAAGTCTTTGAACTTTGTATGGAAGATGTGAAAAGAAGTGAAAAAATTTTTTCTTTTTTTTTTATAATTTTTTAGACATGTAAATATGTATATAACTGCATTTTCAATATCAAATTGTCGTACATTTCGTTCAATTCATTCTCAAAATAATATTATCTCATTGAACAATTAAAAGGTTTTTAAAGCAATTAAATTAAAGTAAATATCGTTTTAAGAAGTGATTTAAATTTAATATAAATCAAATTTTATTATTGAAATAAATATATAAACTATTTTTTTTTATTATTTAAGGGCGAAAAGAATAATGGATTTGACGTGTTGTATCATAACATGAAGCATGGTGTAATCGCCAGCAAGGAATTGGCTGAATTTTTGCGAGAAAGATCAGCCATAGAGGAAAACAATTATAAACTTCTTAGTAAGGTAGCGAAACAGGCGAGCAATAGCACGCAAGGGACATTCGCACCTGTCTGGGCTGCTCTGAGAGGTGCCGCCGAAAAACTCGCCGTTTTACACTTTCAAATGGCCCAGCGGGTATCCGAACTCATAAAAGATGTGTCAAAATATGCGGACGAACTGCACAAGAAACATAAGGCTGTACGTAATTACATTTTTCTATTTATAATTCGTTGATTAATTGTGTTTTTTTATTGAAAAATCTTAATATTTTTCTCATTAATTTGATTGCGATCTTACACAGTAAAATTCGGTATTATCTTTTATTCACAATTACCATACTTTGCTGTACAATATGCTATCAGATATGTGTTCCATAAATTATCAGTCTCCGCCCACAGTTGGGTCAGTAGGTTCTCATCATCAGACAATCAAGTCGGCAATGTGCAGAGGTCTTATCAAAGTGTACACATAAATATGATTAATTGCACATGCAAATCAAATTGATTCGCGTTAATTTTTTAATTGGAATAGTTTAACTAAAGAAATGACATACCGACAATATCTAGGTGAAGGAAGAAGAATCGTCTACTTTAGAAGTTGTACAAAGTATACAAAGCATTACGGTAACGTTACATAAGGCGAAAGACATGTGTATGCAAAAACGCCTGGAATTAGAAAAATTAAGGAAGGACAATGCCAGTCAAAGGGAGTTGGAGAAGGCGGAGGGCAAGTTCAAAAAGGCACAAGATGATTATAGGACGCTGGTGGACAAGTACACGGTCATACGAAACGATTTCGAGGCAAAAATGACTCAAGCTTGCAGGGTATTAATTCTGGATTAAAATATAGAAGTTAGACTTTGCGAGATAATATTGTTGCGCAAGCGATTAGCGAAGCGTACTAATCAATGTACGTTTTCGTTACTAAGCGGTTCCAAGATGTGGAAGAGACGCATCTGAAGCATATGAAGGAATTTCTGAATACATACGCTGATGTTTTGCAAACCAATCACGAGCAAGTTGGCCAAGTTCATATCGACTTCAAACGGCAATGCGTCGATATGACGGTGGAGAAGTTATTAGAGCAATTCGTTCAGAGTAAATACACGGGTTTCGAAAAACCAGGTAAAAAGAGTATTTAAAAGATTTTTTTTTTTTCATCTCTGTTCCTCTCAGTATCCATGACATATCTGTAAATCAGGTGTGATTGAGTACGAGGAAGTGATGACGAGTTTAGCGGAAATGACCAGCCAGTCTCAGTCAGAAGGCAGCGTAGAGACACCTAAGGAAACGTCGAAGGGCACCAACGGCGAAACAGGCGTAGCCGGTAACAGTCACAGTTCAAAGAAAGATCAGGGATTAAAGGGGGAGGGTAATACTTTGAGGGTACTGGACGGGGAAAGGGGGAGGGTGATATTGGAAAAGGATAGAGAAAAAGAAAAACAGAAGGAAAAGGACAGAGAACTGTCACATGCACAAACCACCAAGGCTTCCCGCCGTACTACCTCGCTACTCAACCTGTTCATGTCCAACTCCCATGGTAGGTTTCTTTCTCTATCTCTCTCTCTATCTCTTTCATTGAAATTACATAAACTTTTTTAAAGTTTCGTTATCTCTTTAATTGCAATAGTTTGAATCTACCTTGGCTTTGATGCAATGAGATGCTACATTTCATACGAGACATGTTTTTTCCATTTTTTGAAACATTTTACATCACATCGATGCACTCTTACATCTTTAAATTGTTACCAAAAGCGAATACGCTTTTCGTTCTTTTTGACGAAATCAATTTTGTCCAATATAAATATTCGTAAAACAAGGCATAACATTGCAAATGTCTGGGTAGACTTTTTGTTATTTTTAATTTTATATCCGTTAGTATACCATCATCGATCACATTATACACTTGCCCAATTGAATTGCAGCACTCGATCACAGATATATCAATTCGAATATGATACGCAGACAATTTTTATTGATTTATTTACGCTTATGTGGTTGTTGTGTTATACTTGCTTATGCGTAACGATCTAACATTAGGTGGAGGATGACATAGAATACACCATTGTGTTCCAGGGGGTTTATTTTTTATTTTAATTTTAATTATACTCTCGTATGTGTATATTACAAATTATGTATTTTTATATGTATATTATATGTCAAGGGGGGTATATTATACGTAGATACTTTATTATAAAGGGCTATACTACTTTATTGTTTTGTCCATGGAAAATAAACAGAGGAGCAATGAGAGTTTGTTTGTGCAGTTAATTATCGTGTCAGACAGAAAATTTATCATAACTATATTTTTATGCAATTATGATGTTTAATTCTGTCTTCGATTTTTGCGTATTTGTGTATGCAGTTGCTCTTATGCGTTGAATATTACAATTATATGTTCAGATGCGAAACTATATACGAACAGAGATATGTGATTACTTAAAATATTCTCACCCCTCTGGAACGCTCTAAAATACCATTGAAAGTTGCAAAGGTCATTAAAATTTGAATCGGTACAACTAACGTGCATAATAGTGCGACACGAAAGCGAGAGAAAAATGGGGCCATCAGTTGATGGGGAGGTATTCAAAGACGTGAGAATGATGAGTGTTGTTTCAGACAAACAGAAGCAAGCAGGGTCGTCTGGTTCGGCACCTGCCACCCCTCAAGGGAACAACCTGCCTCCTGCTGTTCCACCTCCCAGCATCTCCAGGAACCCTCTCAGAGGATCTAAATGTAACAATTTACATTTTACTCCTATACCTCCTCTACCATACCCTCTGACTTTGTTGTTAGAATACAGTATACAACATACATTAGAGATTACTGATACTGACGTTAGCTGCCGAGTATATTGATAAAATAATCATATTCTGTATTTAATTTTCGCTGATACGACAATTAACGATTGTCATGCTTCTGTTCGTGCGGTTTCTACTTATCTCGTTCTCTTTCTTTTATTAAAGATATTTAAAGAGTATGAAACGTAAAATAACTTTGCACACAATTTTTCAACTATTGCCACAGTTGTCACTTTTTTAATTGAGGATTTTATTTAGACAATCTATTATGTGTGTTGGCTCGAATATGAATGATCAATTGTTAATTTGAAAATTTAATATAAAAATATTTATCGTAAATATTGACACATAAATTCTCATATATAAGTTTATTTCATTTATGATTTTTAAAAATATTTTCTTTCATAATTTCTAACAGGATCAGTCTTATTCGAGCATTTCCTATGTAGCTCTTTATCTATAATGTTACTCTATCGGTTGTTCTCTCTTTATGGTGCTCGGTGACAAAGACATTACTTCTTTTTAAATACCTCTTATATCTTATAATTGAACAGAACGTAATATGGTTAAATAAATTATCTACTGACTTATAGTGGTTGCGCGTATTATGATTCCTCCACTGTGCTCACTTTTAGAACAGCGATGTACGTATACTAACATTGTCTAAACGCTTTAAATTAATGTTACAAATATATCTTTCACCAAACAAATCATTTATTTTAATGTAACATTGATTTCTGCTTCACATGTAACATCCATGCAAAATATTTCTTCACTTTGATTTATTTCCGTGTTTGAAATGGACCTAAGACTGAGAAGATATTTTGAACTAAAGGAAGAAATATTTTTTGTTTGCATTTACTAACATTAAAAAACGCTTGAATAGAAGATAGGCACACTATCTAGCATTAGTAATGTATGGGATTCTAATTACTTTCGTATTTTCATAAAATTTCATCTATAAATTGTTTTTCTAACAATCCTTTCTGTGGGAATATATATATATTATCCAATGGCGACATACGATTTGCATCAATTTTTACACAACCACGATAAGAAAATCCATAAAATATTTGTACATATATTTTTCTACAGTTAACTATATTATCGAGTGCATTTGGTTTATTATAAAATTAACATTCGCTAAAACTTCAAACTTTTATATATACATTTTGTAACATAACCATGGAAGATTAAAGATTAAATAACATATTGTTAAAACATAGGTATAAATATCATAGATTTTAATGGATGTGTTTAACATAGCTTCACTTTTGTCTTTCCGTTTATTTTTTCTGTCTCTTTATCTTTTTTTCCGATAAAATCGTGAATAAGTACATGGATGGGTTATACAATCGCGGTACATACAAGCATTCATATACATCTAACTTTTTTACATGTCATAAGTGATCCAAATGCTAACACGTACCACTAATGACCGTCCTGAATAGACTTGTAATTACATGGATTGCAGCATATAATTATATTTCTAAAGTTCTTTCTGTAACATCAATGCAGTGAGCTAAGAAAAAGAAATATAACTAAACTAAAGGGAGTTGGACTTGAATAATGTTGAGATACAAGAGCGGGGTTGGCTACTGACGGGGGCCTCAGGTGAGCCGTTTTTATAAAATTCCTAATTCGCATGGCTCACGTGTTTATACTTACATTTATTTTCCAAGTGCAGGAATATCTTTCTTTCTTTTCCAATAACGTAATATTGATTCTGAAAACAACTATTATTGCGAACTATGTTCTCGTCGATGACAATCATTCCCGTAGCATCTTCGGCAGCATTTACATTCATTTCAATTGATGGATTACTTTTTTTATCTTATAGAATATTTTTATATCTTATAGAATATTTCTTTTTCTGTGGATTACTCCTCTAAGTATTTATTTATTTAATGTCTGAGACTATTTTTGCATGCAACGTTAGATTGGCTTGCAGAGGATATGTGTTCCTCTGTGTATATAATCTTCCAAAGAGAGACATGCACGGATAAGAATGTTTAAAACGAAATGCGTTTATTATAGTGTCAATGTAGATTTAGTAATTGTTAGAAAAACAATTTAAGAAGAGAGTAGACGATGCAGATACTGTAGGATTTTTGATGGTGATGGTGCGTGGGATATCTTCATATTTCTACTAACGTGACGTGCTCTACTCCACTACTGAATTTTATTTTCTGTATACTTCACTCTTTTATCATCTGCCTTCGTTCGACGTAGGTATTCACTTTGTTAGTCGTTGTTTTATGAAACGCTGACATGCGTTCCCTCGAAAAGGTAATACTTTTAAAGATATTGAGTTGGAATACAAATTCGTAGAGCGCTACGAACTTCAAAATACAAGCAGCTGTAACTTCGTTAATAATGAAGGAAATTTAAATTTAAAAATAAGATTTTAAAGATTAAAGTCTTTATTTTCTAAAAGATCTTTTTAAGTTTCTGTAAATTTAATCATTTTTACAAATAGAAAACTACAAGTTGAACAAAATGGGAATTTTTTTTACTTTATGGGCCTGTCATGTGCTAAAAAAAAAGAATTTGCAAAAATTTTTAATTTTCTAACATGAAAACTTAAAAGTTTTTTCTACAAGATCATTTTTTAAATATTTCTAAGATTTTTGTTACTGAGTTATCGCGGATTAAATAAAAGGAGTATTTTGACCTTGATTATAACTCCATTTAAAGTTATCGCGCGCGTGTACTGCAATTAAAAAAACAGATTCTTAACGCTGAAACTTTGCTCTATCGAACAGTGTAGTTGCCAAAATTTTTTTAAAACACGTAAATATAATACAAATGAAAAAGTGACTACGAACTTTTGTTCCAATCCAATACATTAGAAATACGACTTCTTTATAGTGATATAATTTAAATAGACGTAATTTAAATCGAGATATATTTTAATATAGTTGCAACAAATTGATTTTTGCAAGGAAACTCGTGTCAGCATCATCAAAGAATATAGAAGTTGATTAATTAATTAGAAATGCATACAGGAATGCTAGTTAATACGACGTACGTCGATTTGTTTCGTATTATTTGATGATTTGTTGTGTTACATTTTGATCACTTGGAAAGTAAATTCTTTAATCTTAATTTTTCATTAGAGTTTTTTAAATGTATATTATGTACTGCCCATTCAAATGCTACAAATGTTAAAATGAAATATAACGATATTTGTATAATTTTTTTTAATACAAGCAACAGCAGTTCTCGTTCAAACTTTACACTGTAGATTCGAATAGATACATATTTGTGTAGATAGTAATGCAACTATGTAGATTTTGCTTTTTATTTTATTTATACATAATTTAGTTTTATTATTAATAGAAATGCCATCTATTCTATGATATTTTTTTAATGCTAACATCGAATTTTTTTCTGTTAAATTTCCATGATATTGATATGAAATAATATAAATATCTTATTTTCCTTTGTGCAAAATTCTATTTCTGTAGTAGTAAAAATGATAAAAAATAGATGTTAAAATTTATTTCTAAGTGTACAATAAATATTTGTAGTGAATTTAACAAGAATAGTATATTAATTTCGCAGATACAGATGAATTCATAATTTGGTGTAAGAGTGTAATTTGCATAAAGCATACGTTTAATAAGTAGCTAGTACATATATCACAGTACATATACCGTCCTATTGTCTACATTTGGGGTATCCACGACCAACAGGGTTTCTACGCAGTAGGAGAGAAAAACGAAAGGAGAAGAAGGCGAAGAAGAAGAAGGATCTCATGGACACAAGCAGCAATAAAGAAGAAAAGTCTGACCTGTCAGTACATGCATGCACAGCAGACCTAGTGCACATAGAGTCAGTTTCATAATCAGCAGACAAAATCGATCTGTACTCTAAAAAAATGATATACATATTTAATTAAGATTTTAACGTAAATTAAATATACTTTTGCTGGATGTGAATCTTAGACTCGGAATGCTTTGTTGTTGGATATTCTATTTGTTCGTTTAAGATATATTACATATTATAATTTTTTTATTGATCATTATCAATCACAATATACAGCATACTTTAAAAATATTTTGAACGTGAATCTGCAAATGCTTTCTTTCCATATTACAGATGTTGAAAGTTGTACGTTGTATTGGATGCTAACGTTCAAATAAACTATTACGTCTGTTAGAATGATAGTACTGAAACTAAATAGCTGTTTTTTTTTTGTAAGTTTAGCATTTTGAAAATATATTATTGAGCTATGAAACTTAGCTATGAAACTTAGCTAAATATATTACTGAGCTATGAAGCTTAGCTAAATTATATATTGTTTCTTTTTTATAATATTTATTTATTTTTATAAATTTACTTATATTCTATTTCTTTAAGCTATATGGTGATAAGAGATAATTGGTTTCTTCTACGAAATGTTTATTTTATTTCGTCTATGCGTTATATTCAAAATAATGGCTATTTAATTTCGATAACTTCCTAACTATCGTCCTAAACATCATGCGATGTCAATATGATAGGATGTTCTAAATAATGGTAATTAAATACCGAATAACGATAAGATATAAGATGTTTTAATTTTCTTTATCATGGATATGATCTTTCCTGGACTATATTTCAGTATATTTATTTATCTTAGTTTATTTTTATTTATCGTTAATTATTACTTAAAAACAGACCTTTCGTATTTAATTTTTGCCTTTAGCTTTATATTGATTTTAAGTTGATATTAAGCAATAATGAAAAAAGAAACAATTTTTATTAGTCATTAGATTGATTTTTTGTCTGGGTGAACCAGTATTGAATTTCTGTTGAAAGCCACGCTTATATATAAAAGTTAAAGAATTACAAAATTTGAACAGAAAGCATTCATGGATTCATGTATAGTATTTCTTTATCAGTGCAGTAGAATACTTGATATTTGTTAACTTCAGTTATCTCACGTATCACGCCTATAAGCGCAACAGTTGTATTATTTTAGCACGCTTCTAGCATGAAAGAGTTTTTATTATGTAATGCACTGGGCCTGCTGGAACTTACAAAAGTATATTATTTTAAATGATTTTCACGAACGCAATAGGGAGGACAAAGAAGACAGCAGAAAGTCAGAAACGCCGACGCCGGAGGTGGACGAGGATGGTTTTTGTATTAGACCGAAGCCGGATCCGTGGGAAAACGAAAAGGGATTTTATTCCAGTTCGGATACTGATTCGGAAGATGAGAGGGAACGTAAGATACGAGTGGAAATAAAGCCTCTCAGCAATGGTGGTGCACCCATGAGCGCTAGTGTAGACGAATTGAGGGCGACAGTGGAAAATTTATCTTTATCACCTGCACCAACAGTAAGTTGTACTTTCTACTAAAAAATCTTATATTGTGTGTTATACATTATAACTTGCAATTAAAACAATTATTCTATAGTTTAGAAAAAAAGTATGATATACTATATTTAATTAAATTAAATACTTATCACGATTTTATGTTTAAGTCGTGAAATAATATTAATAGTATAAAATATAAAGTAACCGAGATGTATAAAATAATATCTTCATTTGATTATTAAATATTGTAATTGTATGTATAACATACATACAAAAGCTACAATCACGAGGAAATTTTTAATGAAAAAGCAAGTTAAAAACGTAAAATTATATATACATACATGTAATATTATGTGACAATATATATATAATACTATTATGTACTATTATAATATATAAATAATAATATATGATATTGTATATGTATATAATATATGTACTTATTATATGTAGTATTTATTTTATTTATGTACGTATATGTATATGTTTTTTTATTTTAATATTATGTGTTAATTTCTCGATCTTTGTTAGATGTGTGATTTTTAATTAAAAAAATGTCCCTTACACAAAGACATTATCGATGTTGTATCTTCGTAACTTGCTTTTTTATGAGAAATTTTTTTATTGCTTTATCACAAATTTTCGAAATACTCAAAATACGTGTTATTAGAAAAAAAAAATATGTCATTTCGTTTTTCTGATCACACATCATATTCGAACACAGGGACGTAGAGGATCGAATACTGATTCCGATCATCATATGAAAAGGTCTCAGTCAGTGTCACAGCAATTAGGAGGTAAGCCAAGCTCAGATTTACTTGGCCTAAACTTGTTCAATCCTAGCAGTACGCCGTCGAGCGCATCGACACCGACCGGTAGCCACCCTTACGCCCCGCTGCAGAGCCCACCGCCACTTTCCACATCGCCGACCCCGTCGCAGCCGCCGCCGCCACAATCTGCGCCGCCTACACATTCTCACACCCGATTTCCAGGTAAGCCGTATTAACGTTTATCTGCTTGCTGAATGGCAGGAAGCTACAAATTCGCTGAGTCATTATCAAACATATAAATTAACTTCTACGAAATTTGCGACGCCAAATAGCGGTCAACTTATTTACTATTATACCTATACATATATGTGTGAAAAAAAATATTAAGGTATGAGTTACGAATATCGTTTACAGCAATGTACTAAATTAAAACATATTTTTTATTTTTATGTGAAATTAGGAACAAGAGAAACACACAAGAATATTTGTAAAAAGAATCACATTTTTTTTAGATGGGGATTTATTTTCGGAAGTTGGAGACATCACACCGGCCTTGCCACCCAAGCAATCCGCATCCTCAACGCCGACGGGATCGATCGTAATACCCAGACCGCCATCCCGCCGAGGAGAAGGTCCATCACCACGCGGTAGGATGTCACCTGCGACGATATCTCGAGCTGATAGCGTCGCCAGCCTGGAATTTCGCACTGCTGGCGTGGGCGTGGGATCCTCGCGGGGACCATCGCCACTCACGATCGGCCTAGCGGACACTATTCCGTTGGCAGTCGCTTTCCATGAGATAGTGCATTCCTATTTCCGTGGCACGGACGAAACCCGATGTCAAGTAAAGCTAAGCGGTGACATGATGCTCTCGTTTCCGGCTGGCATCGTCACAGTCCTAGCGAATAATCCCAGTCCTGCCAAATTGACCTTCCGCGTAAGGAACACCAATAGGTTGGAGAGATTGTTGCCAAACAGCCAACTTATCAGCATGTAAGTCATGTTTACTAATTGCTTTGATCCTTAAATCGATAAAAGAGAGCTTGAAAGAGGAGATTGCATTTACAGGGACGCAACTCAAACTACCGTCGATAGTACAATCTTCGAATTCAACATGAGTGCCTTAACTATGTTGCTTCGGCGGCAAGCTGAACAGAATCCCTCGGCCTCGTATTTCAATGTAGACATCCTCAAATATCAAATCAAATGCAAGGAAGGTGCTGGTTCATGTCCTTTTCAATTGGTCGCATATTGGAAATGTGAGACGACCCACACCGATCTTAAGGTAAGATATTTGGCCATTTTTTAAAGAGAGAAGATGAAAGAAACAAAAGCTACAATTTCGTCTAACTCGCTTAATATTGTAGTCGTTGCAAATTAATTTGTTTTTGATTCTAGATCGATTATAAATATAACAGTCGCGCCATGGCCTCGCCGAGCCCTCTACTGAATCTCCACGTTGCTGCGCCTATTGACGGCGGTTTTAAATCGTTCAATAGTAAACCGCCGGCACAGTGGCTGCCCGACACGAATCGCGTACTATGGAAATTTACGGAGCTTTCGCAACACAGCGAGGGTAATGGAGTCGGATCCTTGAAGGCACGAGTCGAGCTCGAACACGGCCCGGGCAATCAGGGCACGATATTTACACAGTTCAATTGCGAAGGGACCACATTGTCGGGTGTCGAATTTGAGCTTATAGGATCTGGATATCGATTGAGTTTGGTGAAGC
Source organism: Trachymyrmex cornetzi (assembly GCF_001594075.2). Classification (NCBI taxonomy): domain Eukaryota; kingdom Metazoa; phylum Arthropoda; class Insecta; order Hymenoptera; family Formicidae; genus Trachymyrmex; species Trachymyrmex cornetzi. The sequence goes on from NW_017296091.1 coordinate 716,937, forward strand.
GAAAATTTGTGTCTGGTACGTTAATTATATAACCAGAAATGTTTTAATCTTTAATTACACAAAAAGTTATATGGAAAAAATATTTTTTGTGCTATTAAAAACATTTTTTATAACGAGAAATTCATTATAATAAACATTATTAATGAAAGATGAACTGACATGAATTAGGATGAGTCCACAAATATTTTTAACCCCGATTTTTTTGTAATTAACTAATTTATGCAAAGTATGCCAAAATACGTTAGTTTTTAAAATTGAGGATTATATATAATTGTGATAAATTTAACCATGCATTTATTTGTGTTAATAAAAATGACAGGTTTCTGCTGCAGAGCAATATTCGTTCTGTATATTTATTACAAAATAATAGCTACAAGATAAAATTTTTGATTATTTAACTAAACCAACTTCCCGATTGCCATTCTGTATTTTGTTTCAAAAATGGTACTATTACAAAACTGCTTAAAAAGATTGTTTAAATATAAATTAAAATTTAAACATTACATTTTTAAAATTTTTTTATAAGAAGGATGTAAAGAGTTTCAATGTCCTTTTAAATGTTAATTATTTATTAATAAAAAAAGAAATGATTGTCGAAAAGCATAATCTTCATGATTTAACTTTCACTAGTTATCACAGCTCGAATTATTTCAGGAAAATACATATGCGACGGAGACTCGGATTCGCGTTCAAGGTACGCCGCACCGCCATCTAATGCAGATTGACGACTTCCAGAATGGGCGCCTCAATGGGAGAGCCAGCCCATTTAATATTGGTACTTGCTTAATCATTCACTGCCCATATCACGATTATCGATCGTTCATATTCCGATTATGCATGGAGAAACCTGTTGGATACCAAAGTGTGCAAAGCATGATCGGCTGAAGATTAAATGGATCTTTTTGTAAAAATCATGTACCGAAAAAAATAGATAGAAAAATCAGAAAAGGCGTTTTACAGCCGAAGTGATACGCCTTTTCCCATAAAACAAACGTGATCCATGTTCTCTCTGCACGTTCAACACCGAAGTCTTTCAAGTCTTCATTTATATTAAGCCATACTATATTTTATCTCGATGGGAACATACAATTACATACAATAGGAAATTTAGACATAAGACGACGCGTTCGACGCTAAATGTATTGCTATTAAGTGCAAGCCAATCCTTTATGACTTCGCGACTAGAACAAACATGTAGAAAAACAAAAATCTGACTTGATGCAGGACACACTATGACGAATGTGCATTCTATGTGTTTTATATACAACTTGTATATTTTTTAATTTTTTATATATTCCCCGCATCAAGGTACTACTGTACTACTGTAAACTAATAGTACTACTGTTTTAACGAAGTTTCTACGATAGAATACGATAAATATGCGAGCAGTCTTTTCTGTCGAACGAGAGAGATTCTCGCGTGAAGATCTTTGGTGTCCAGCATACTCTCCGACACAATAACTTCCGCCATTTATCAATTTCTCTCTCTTTACATAATCAAAATACGTCGCGATGTCTTTTTTTTTATTTTAATCCTCTATTAAAATAATGTACAACGCTCTTTATTGTTACGTTTTGCATTATTTTAATGCAATAGCATTATATATTGTTATGTTAGCATTATATATTGTTAATAACTGTGCGGAAGGAGAAAAAATATAAACGACGATCAAGTATATAAATATCGATTTTAAGTATATGTATATTTAGTATTTATACTTTGGAAAGTAGAAGCATATTGTTTGCACGTGGCGAACGAGCCTTTCGGCGAAGAGATTCTGACACGTACGCTAATTTTTAGTTCATTTTTATGCGCGCGAAGATGATAATATTAAATAGTAAGCTGTACGATAAAACGCGAGTAAAAACTGTTTTACCGGTGAGGAAATAACGAGACAGCGAGAAGCGATAGCAAGAGAAATAGAGATAAAGAGTTTAAATCAACGATACTTTTTTAAACATTAGCACATGTTGGATGCGAAACGAATCAAATACGATTCTGTATTTTTGAACGTTTAAATGTTAAAACACAATTTTGACGTCGATAACAGAATTTTAGCTTTAGGTATAGCTAACGGCGAACGAGGAGAGTCGTTTATCTAAATGTTTTAAACTGAGATTCTTAGTATTATACGTAAAATGCTGAAAGTTTCGTACCTATTGCGATTGTGGCGCGTTCCGTTTTCGCCTGTAAAAGCGTATTCTCGTTATAGTTATATCACACTTGTTCACACGTCACATCCACGATTGCCTCCTATTCGGTTTTCGGCCGGAGACTCAAATTCTGATGACCTTTTTAAGTGCGCGCGTCAATGATGACAACTTTTCTTTAGAGAAAATACTATAAGAAAGTAATTTTAAGATAGCAACCGATCTCTGGCAACAGGACCGTTAATCTCCAACGGAATATTAGTCGAAAGGTGGCAATCGTGATCACATTCATTGCTTTATACAAATTGATTGATTAAATCAATTAAATTACGAGGTATCACGGACTAATGTTAAGACATTTTATACAAGATATTGATTCTCAATAAGTAAGTCAATTTCCTGAAGGCATTATTAAACAGTCGATTTATTTGTATCACTACCTTTTTTTTCTTAGCATTGATCATTTGCCAATCAATTGAAAATTAATACACAGATTAATTATGACAATTGAATGTCTCGAACTAGATTGATCCAATAATTGATTTGACAAATTTAATTCATGTGCAAGATATATGTTACATTCATATTTAAAAAAAAAGATTATTGATTGTGATAGTAAATTATTTAATGTTGTGCAATATCAGTTGGTTTCAAAAATAATTTTATTTTCTCTAAACATATCTTTAGATTATCTCTTATGATGATATTTAACGCGCATTAAAAGTCATTATTATAATATAGACGAATATGGTTAAAGCAAAATTATTTTTATTGTCGAATATTATGCATACACACACACATACACGCAATATACGCGCACGCATACATACACACAATTTTTGTCTGCTGAGAATGAACTTGTTGGCCGTTAATGAGTTAAATGTCAATCTTTTATTGATAAAAATTTTTTCGTGTTTATGAAGTAACAAAATTATTCTTCGTATCGTTTGTTTCTTCGAATATCTTATTATATCCATATACATTTAAAAAACATGGAATCAGTTTTTTTTTACATATTGCGTATATATAAGATCGTGAAATAATGTAACTCTTGTAAGAAGTCTGATTCAAATCATTCAGTCCGGCGTACTCGATATTTTCTTTCGTTTTACATCGATGATAAGCGGTAATCGCTGTCTCTGGTTCTAAGAGAATTTAATTCTCCTAGAAACTTAAATCTTATCGATAATAGAAAATTTGTTTAGACAACACCTCGAAAGTTGAAGAATCAACGGGCACTAAAATACGCCAATTTACATCTTTTCATTGTAACAATCACATGATAAACGTGAAGCATCATTTTCTTATACTTCTCGTTGCTAAAAGAAATATTACGATCAGTAAAAGATTATTATAATTGCCGTCGTTATTGTTGCGTCTCAGCGTTCCTGCGATATTTTCTCTATACGTTTCTCTTTCTCTCTTTCTCTCTCTCTGCGCGCCTATTTTTCACGAATAACGCGAAAGCGTTACTTTCGAGATTGCTTTTTAATTATAATCGTCATGCAGGGAGGGGCGATACACCAAGGTCTATACGAAGAGCAATACAAAAACATCTGTGACCTATGACGAAACTCGAGTGACCACTCCATTTGAGATATTAAATCCATCGCGCAAAATGAATTGCGTTGTTCAATATCGAGTTATGGATATTACTTTTCTATTTCGTTTATTGCCGGACTTCGAGGATTTATGATAATGGAAAAAAAATTCTAGACTTTATTCCATTATTAATATGGTACGCGGTATTGTTGTAGCTATCTTCTTGTTTCGCGTTGAAAATTTGCGTACTATATATAATTGGAATACAACATTTGTAATAATATGACAATGGAGTGGTTTCTGAAGAATCGACTGAGCTCTCCTGTGATACGCAGATGTCACTATAATTTCGTAATAAACATTTGTATTGAAACATACATATACGTTACAATGTATCGTAATCACGTTATCGCTTTCTTCCCGATTGATCCCGAAATGATGACGATAATAACGACTACGCCGAGGAATATGTGGAATATAAGAACAAAATTCATGTTCTCCAATTTTTTGTTGAATTATTGCAATTTTATTGCTTTTGTATATGTTCAGTTAAAAGTTTTAATTAAAATTTACGAGGTCAAAAAAAGAAGTAAAAACAAATGCAGCAATCGTTAGGTCTCCGTATTTAAATTTCGGAAGAAGAAAAAGAAACGATGTGCATTTAGATTTACCAAGTGTTATTAAAACGACAGGCCTAAAACTACATTACGCGGAAATTTCAAAATTTTTCTTGTAGATAAGATTATCTATTTTTTTCTTTTTGTACATTTATTACAATAATCTAAAAATAGAAACTTTGACGATTTTTAGTTAACTCTGCGTATAAGATTATAGGAAAAGGGACCCAACTCGGATGGGATCTTGATATATATCATGAACTTGAATACTCGTTAATTTGTCACTTATTGTTTATTAAAAAGTTATTAACACAAAATAAAGTGTTATTAATTATGAATTCTGTATTATATGTATATTTATTGTAAAGTATAAATGAGGATGAGGCATCATCTCTTCTTTTTAATAAATATTTCTATTTTAATGAATATCTCTGACTTAACTTAATCTACTTTTAATTTGAAATTGGAAAATTCTTTTTATATATTTTAAATATATGAACGAAATTCTTAAATTTTACATTAAAAATAGATCAGATTTTTTTTTATTAGATTATATTTGAATGGTAACGGGCTCCTTCTCTGCGTTTACTTGAAACATATAAGAGAAACATACAATAACTAATATAGAATCCAAATTATCCAGATTTAATATTTGTTTGCATGCGTCAATATTACGATAATAGCTTTTTTACAAACAATGAGCGACGAAAATAGAACCTTTTAAAGATTACTCAGATTGATTTTGATAACCGAAGTTACTGCAATTAATTGTAAATCCCCTTTTCTATCTGTCCTTGGAACATTCTTCCATAATTTTCTCAAAAAATGGAGGATTTGAGTTTTAATTTTTACCCTCTTATCTTCCTCCCTCCATCCTAAGTCGTTTCCGTTTTGTCCGTTAATAAATGCGTTTTTCTATTTGTTCTACAATTACGATAACAACGCGGACAAATCGCGGGTGTCGATTGTTTCGATAAGAAAATTTGTAGTTATGAATGATTAATACTACACGCACGCTTAATCAATGGAATTGATTTTACAAAGAAACGTATAAGTGTCCATCACATACTAGTTGCGCGGTAAAAGAGGAAAAAAAAGAAGAGAAGGAGTAAGGGAATTGCAACGCAATCGCGTACATAACACAGGCGTAATTTCTTATACATAATACAAATACGAAAACTGTAAATTAATGCGATACAAATATTGCGCGATGCATAGCGAGCGGTTATGTAAACTTGTTGACATGTAATATGTCCTATGTTCTAATAAAGATTTAGGATATTTTCTATAAGATATTTTCTATGACAGTTGCAATTGCGACGGCATCGCTTAAACACATACTTTGATACATAAAATAATTACTAATTAACAGATAATTTATCAAGAGATACAATAATGTCCCGCGTCAAGTGTACACGCAATCATGTCATCACTTATCTATAATACGGGAGTCGAGTAGTTAAAGAGACTCTTATCTCAATAACGGCTGAACCGATCAAATTCTGAGTAGGCTCAATTGAACTCAATTGATAGCTTAGAATTGAATTATATAAATAATTATATAAATAACTGACTACGGCTGTGTGCGAGATATGCGAGGTAAGTTTGTGCGTTTTATTGTACACGCCGACTAGAAACTTGATTAAATTAAACAGTAAAATTATTGAGTAGAAGTCCACATCGTTGTCCTATAATGGCCTTATCGCGTAAACCAAATACGCGTGTTGGACTACTCGAGTAAGTATTCTGGGAATAACATATTTCGTCTGTTTCTTTAAACACTATTTAACTAATTTATACTAATACGTAAATGTTAGTGTTGTACTGTAATAATAGATTTATAATTTACTGTTGTAAAATATGATTTAAAAATTCTCGAATCTTTGTAGTTGCATGAGCCACCTATTTATCAAGGAACATGATCTATATTTTCTAGACTTCATCTTTATAGATAAATCACTTTTATCCATAAAGTTTTTAAATCACGAATTGATCAATCTATTAATTTTTGTTGTACTTGTCACATTTCTCTCTCTTTTTTTACTTGCTTGTACATTTGAATCTTGTGTAAATTGCTATAAATTTTTACCAATTTTTGCTGCCTTCTCGCGTAAATTCTCTCAATATCTGCCTCAACGTCTCATCTTCTTTGAAACATTGAATCAGTGTGTCTTCATATCTAAAATAGAAACGTTACACTTTATTTGATTTACAGAAAACTCGCGAGAAAATAGAATTTTGAAAGAAATATGCTCAGCTTTTTAATCCATTAATCTTTAATTCTACATAATATCTGACTATTTGTATATACATTATTGTAACTATTTTTTTTATTTTAGTTTGTTCTCTTAATTATGTCATGTTTATCATATCATATTTATTATTTCATTTACAGTCATGGAAACATGAATTTATTTGTAAAATTTTCTATCAAAATTTTGATTACCGAAATTTTTATCACCGTATGATTTAAAAACGCAAGGATAGAATATGAATATAATTTTGTAATTAAAGATTTAGCGAATATTTTTGTTATGCATATGAAAATATAATGTAAATTAATTATATTTCGTATAAAATGATATTAAACATGCATATTACTTTTAGACTTAATAATTGTACAATTGTAAAAATTAAATGTTAACGCTCCTTCTCTTCTATACATAATGTCCTGAGAGACCTCTTTATATAGAATGTATAATAAATTCTATTCTTACTTCAGTGGTATTTGGGTATCCTCATGTTGCACGGCACCCAAAGTGTGGACTCTCTGCAACACGGTATTCGCCACTACCCTTTCATACTCCAAATATTTTTCATCCTGGGTGAACCATAACGCTACAGCGCACCTCTTGCCACTACGTACACCTTGGACGCCATGAAGATTTTCACCGCCGGCGGAAAAAGCCACCATACGTCCGCACCGAGGCCGAACAATACCTTGGACGCGACGTCTCTTCCAGTCTTCTACGAAGAAGAACTCGCCACCATCGAAATCATCGTTGAGATATAAAATCGCCGAATAGTCCCGCCACGTATACGCGGGATCTTCTCTCAAGCAGGAACCTTCATCTTTTATCACGCAGTTATCGGCGTGAATCTCATGACTGAGATCAGTTCTATTCGTCGGCGAATCTGAAAATAATGATATAATGAAAACTTCCTAGAAACTAATAGATACATATACCTAATCTTCTTCATCCTTCCTTAGACAGCTTGTTACATTACTTGAGAGAAAACATATTTTACTATTGTATTTTATATAATGATCATTTTGTTAATAAAAAGAGTTATGAAAATAAAATCAAATGTTGTAAGCGAACCGATCCACAATAAGATATGATCTGATCGATTGTTTATATGTTTAATGCCGTACCAAGTGTTATGATGCGAGCATGCCAGCGAAAATGTCGTCAGAAGCACGAGGATGCGTCAGATGAAAATTACCGAGTAAAGCTGTTCGGCAGACCAAATGGGTGTAGGTGAAATACAATGGTCGATCAAGGTCGAAATACCTTTCCACGTGATTACGAGTTGCTTCCGTGCGTTGCAGAAATAGCTTCAATAATTCTGGCTTTGTTAGACCAAAGTAGACCATCTACAATTTTTATAATGAAGATGATAATAAATTTTGCCAAAATGAGGAAAATAATAAATATGAATGGAACATAATAAAGTACGTTTCCGGATATTAATTTATCTTTACCAAGGCTATTCTACCAACAGTCACACCTTCGAAACGCTCATAAGACGAATGTGGACTTTTGTTTTCTTCATAGCCGTCTCCTTCCACAGCAATCTAAAATTTATGAATTATTCATATAATATTTTTATATGCAAATCTTTGTTTTAGCGAAGATAAAATTCCATTGAAATTCATTCTATTTGGAACTTATAATTGAAATATTATCAAGATCATGATGCAAAAGAATTAAGAAGAAAAACGTTTTGTAATCGTTTAATGTTCGATTGATAAAGTTAATTTCGACACCTGGGCAAGTTGCATGAGCAGATTGCAATCGGTGGAATTAAGGAACCCATCAGCCACGTAGCGGTTCCTTCCGCCAAGTTCGCTTTCTTCTGCTATCAATCGTGCATTGTTCGTGACTTTTAGCTGTTCCATGACACGATTTTCTCGTATCTCTGTGTCTTCCTTGTCCCGGAATGATGATAGATTACCCATAAATCGCGTTCGAATGGATGGCGAATGACCAGGAGGTGGATGTAAGATTGGTTTCGAGGAAAAGTCCTAAAAAAATAAAAGACAAGATATGTAAAAAAAAATAAAGACTAAACATTAAGATAATAACACAACATTGAAGGTAAAAATTGGACCTTTTTTTTATATTTTATTTCCTTATCAATTGTCTTGCGAATCTTTTTCCTCGCGCCTGATTCTTATATAGATATAAACACAAAAGTAAGTAGGGTTGCATTTAAACAGGCGATTAAACGAGGGACTTTAATAAAGATAAATTATGCGCAATATTATTTTAACTTTAATATTTCTTAATCTTGAATTTGTCAATCATTTTTATTTTATTAAATTGCGACAATAATAAAAATAAAGTTTATTTTTAAATATTTTATTGTTGTTTTTTCGGATATATGTAAGCGTACAACGTGTTGTATAAAAATATTAGTATTAAGTCTAATGATAAATGCACTCGACACTGAAAGTTCACCAATTATGTCTAGCTGATCGGTTTAAGCACGATGGTCAGGTTTATTCATGCATCGTCCTTTAAACAGAAGAATTGCTTATACAATAAAGAATACCTTACAATTTTCAATTCGCATGGAACAATTGATGAACAAATCTATATATAGTCATTATTTATAAATAAGTCAGCAGATATTTATTTTTATTATGTTTCGCTTTTTACCTTTCTTAATTCCTTCTTGTCGGTTTTTTTCATATTTATCTTCTTGGTAAACTCTTTAAATCTGACGTCAATCGCCGCGAACTCCACCGCTATATAATTCATTAGCAACAGCTCGTATTCTTGCCGCTTCACATAGGAAAGCGCTTCCTAAGAAGTATATTCTTGTTAATTCTTACTAAATTTATAGATTTACTAACATTTTTTTATTTATTTCATTAATTTTCACTTATTTTAAGTGCTGAAAATTTAGGATTTTTCGTTTAGAACGCTCTGTACGAGGATAAATATTATGAACTTTTCAATGAAAATTCGCGGATATTTTCTTTAAAATTTTTCTAGCATTAAATACGTATCATTTACTACATATTTTTATAATAATTATATTTTTTCACATACCTCTCTTGGTGTAAAGTACTGCTCTTTTACTTTTGGTTGGGAGCTATAATAGTCTTTGTTATGCAACATTGCTTCATCAGCAGGTAAGAATAATAAGTAACTTGCAACTGCTGCACAAGCTGCTTTCAAGTTACCCACTGCATAAAATAAATGAAAACTATTATTTGTATATATTTTTTGTATTCTTTCGTACACTATTTGTTTGACTAAATGTACATTTTTAAGCAAAGATTTTTATATATATTAAACTGAAAAAAATTCAATTGACAAAGAGAGAGGAAGAAAAAAGTGAGAAGATAATGAATCATACAAAACAAAATTTTCTTGAAATAATGCTAGTTAAAAAATAAATGCATATTGCACAAAGTAGTATAAAGAATACAGGAGACTTAATAGTTTTAGAAATGATGTTGAACTGACATTGAGATTCCTACAATTTAGAAATTTATCCAATTAATTTAACGACAAGGGATGATTCAGGAAACTACTTGACGGAGCTGTTGAAATATTTGCTTTTGTTAATGGATGGAGACACATTGCAACAAGGCCATTATAATTCATAGCACTTGTATCTTACGTGAATGTCAATTATGTTACTAAATTATACTAAATTAGATAAAATATAAATGAGACTGATATCAATACCTATTATTCAAAGACTTTCATTTAGAAATAATATATATTTTTTATTTTAAATAAATATATTTATCTGTGGAGTACGTTTGAAGCATTTGGGAGGATGTAGTGGTATGATCTACATGATATAATTTGTCATAAAAAACATCAATCTCTTGAATAAAATAAATATTTTTGCCAAAATACTCACATTTATAATAAGCGAATTGCAAGTAATTATAATGACTTCTAAGCAAATCACTCTGAAAATCGCCATTTATATTATTTAATGCAAGCGAACATCCACGTTTGCATTTCAAACAGAATGTAAAGTGATCTGAAAAAAATTAAAGAATAACAATAAACAAGAAATACTTTGAGTAATTATTATAATAATTTATTTCAAAATTCTTCCGAGAAAATGAAGTTAAAAATGCAATTAATCGCATTATCTAAAAGCTTATTAACAATTTAATTTAATGAGACTGTAGTATTTAATTTACTTATTACTATAATGTGTATAATGAAAGAATTCAATCCATTAAATAATAATAAAATCGATTAAGAAGAAATTATACGCGCACATATCATGTACGTTGTTGTTATGCTTTTTAATAATGCATAAACTTTAATAAGAAACTCGTTTAATATTTTTTTTAAGTTTAATTAATATTAAAGCAGCAAATAAATAAGCTGTTTTTCTAGATCAAATAATTTCGCATCCAAATAAAGATTAAAAAGTATAAATTATCTTTAGATTAAAAAGCATAGCAAGATTAAAAAGCATAAATTATAAATTATATTAATCATATACAAAGACAATGCATTTTTTAATCTGAATTCATTAATTTTATTATTTATTGTTCTTTATTAAGTCAATTTATGTATCTTACTTGCTACCGAAGAGGTAAATTCAGGATACCATCCTTGATTGAAAGGACCTTCGCAATAGATCCTGCATTCCTCCTCGGATTCTATGTAAAGCTCGAGTGAACCTTCAAATTCTTTCACAGCTTCCGCATAATATTCATCTTCGTATGCTTTGACACCTCGGATGTACCTTTGCACAAAGGGGGCTGCCTCCAAATTCACGACCTTTTCCACGGTCACGTTGGGTAAATTCAAGTAGTATTTCAGGTTCTTCTTAGTCATCTCGTGATCGGGATGTAAAGAGAGAAAGGTGAAAGCTGCGTTCGCCGCATCTTGATATCTTTCTTTCTGGAAAAAATTATTTATGAATATTATAACATTAATTATGTCATGGATTAATAATTTTGATACATATATATTTTATTTTATGATATATTAAATATGTGTATATTTTTATTATTATAAGCAAAAATATTTCTGCATCTTTAAAAAATTATCGTATTTTTGAAAAATTAACAAAAATTATATATGTATTTTGTAAAATATGTATTCTTGATAAACATCAAATAATATTTTTATTTATTTCAGGTTATTTTGAGATAATAGCGATCATCACGTTAGAAGTGTACAAAATATACTGGAATTTTAATTTCGATAGCAGATGGTACGAACGATACCATATCGTCTGTTCGAGGATACAAACGGAAAATAAGATTATGTTTCGGTTTAATGCTGCAAACACGTCTTTTGTAATTTATTTAATTAAAATTTATTAATAACTCTTTTTAATTAAAACTTTTAACTAAAATCGAGAGTTCCATAGATTTAGTGTTATAAACAACGATGCGCAAATTCTCAAAAATAAAGCTATATTTGTTATTTAAGGGAGATGATACGAATCAGTTTTTCGGGTCATGCCGTAGTGTTTAACTCATAATTTACGCAGCGGACGCAGACACCAAATATCTACTACTGTAATTACGTAATCTACCAGATTAGGATCCGGGGAGTATAATATTTTCGTAATGCTTTTTATGGTAGCTGTAAGTGAACAGAGACATATGTCTTTGTAAAATCAATTTATCGGCAGTAATAACATAAAAGAAATTAATATATGATAAATAATAAAATAAAATATATCATATAAAATTATATTAAATCAAAGTTGAAATACTACGTAAACCATATCTTAAATATCATTAATAAAATAAAATGAAATATGATAAAATGTGTATCTTTTATATTTTATAGTTTAATTATTATAAAAAGATACATTGTACAAATATAAATTATAAGGATTAATATAAAAAAAAATAAAATTATGTTTTAATTTAATGTTGTAAGCATTATTTTTTTGTAACTTATACGAAAGGTTTGCAATATTAAATTATTTAAAGTTTCGGTCAAATAGATATATTTTTATACCTGAAAATAACAGATATGAAGATACTCGTAAATGGTAAGGTCAACAAATTTCCTCTCCGTGTCGTGTGGGAGTCGTTTAAGCGCCCCCTCACCTGCAATTTCTCGATAATCCTGATTACATTTCATTAGACAAAGCGTCTCCCTCACTTTTCTTTCGTAAAAGTGCAGATCCTCGATATCCTCCATCAAGATTGGTAAAGAACCTGCCGCTTCAGCTTTACATTTACGCCGGCAAATTATCACCAGGCGTTTGTATGCTTTATATCTAGGAAACATTATGTAAATTTACATTAAAAAATACGGACTTAATACATATGAATTGATTATGTATTGCAATCGATATTGAAAAAAATTTTGTAACGTAAATATTATAGATATTTTATAATATCGACACTGCAAATGTAAGATTTTTTAAATTATTATTTAATTCTGTTTTCTTTTTTTAAATTAAAATATCTGACATCTCTAATATATTATACTCGTGTGTGTTATGCGACTTATTCTTTTTTCCATGCTATTCCTTTTTCAAAAATTCGTTTTTCTCGTAAAAAGTATTTTCTTTCCATAAATTTTAATATAATTTTATATTACTAAAAACATACAAAAAGCTAAAAAATCCCTCTTTCCTTCAAAAAAGTTTAATGGATTAAATTTTAAAGATTTCAGAAGAAAGCACTTTTTTTTAAATAAAACATTACAAATTAATAAAATACTTGATATTTTAGAATTAATATACATTGAGTACTCAAAAATCATTTTTTTCAATTTACGCATGTAAACTATTAATAAATATGCAAAAAGTTTCATAAAAGTATTAAATATGTATTTTCCTTTCAAAACGAGATGCCAGAAAACGCACATATATATAATTTTAAAAACTTAAAAAATTTTTAATAAAACAAAAAAGTGGAAACTTAAATAAAACTTAAAAGTATCTCATAAAATTAATATACATTGAGTGCTTATGAAGAAGAGAGTATCGACGATGACGACGGGATAATTATAACAACGTACCCATGCAGAGCATCGTTAAATCCCGCGACGCAGCCATCCCAGTCTTCCTCGAGATAGGCCTGGACCGCGTTCTTAAAGATCTGACCGAGTGTGATGTTGCGCACGCGTTGCACTTCGCGTGCGACCGATTCACCGTCGTCGATCTCATTGATCTCGATCTCGTCGTTGCGAGCGTGACACGCGCACGCTCCGAGGAGGATCACGAGCGGTAGAACAAACCTCATCCTCTCGCGACTCCTCTCAACGGACTGCACAGAACACGAAGTGTACGGACCGGACGGATCGTCTCGCGTCGTTTCTCGTCGTCGCCAACTTCGGAACGCGTACACGCGCGTTATACACGCGTGGGATATCGTCCACATGCACGCACACGCGTAAACGTGCCGGTTGTAGATACAGGGTGATTCATATGCGAAGGATGACTTAACTTCGCATACAGATTATATAGACTAGAATAAATAAAATATATACGTGTGGGAGAGAAAATTAAGCAAGAGAGAGAGCATTTATAACGAGGCAATATTGAAGTTGAAAAAACAATGGGATATAATATATGAGATGATATATTGAGCAAAATAAATTTAAAATACAAAGTCAATTATGTATGAAATAATATTAAATAAAAAGAAAATAAAGAGATTAATAACTTCTCCTTAGCATTTCGATCTTAAAAACATTTTTTAAAACTTTCGTATATTTTATGCACAAAACACGTACATATAATTAATAAGCAAAATGTATTTATTTTGCAGCTTCCGTTTTATATCTAATTTATCCGTTTTCTTTTCCTTTTATCAGTATACAAGATATATATAGAAGAAAGAAGACTGTTGATCAACTTGACATTTTTATTACGCGATCGGATTTGACCTTCAAAAATAATCGTTTTATGATACAAACTGGGAATATCTACTTACGGGAACAGAGAAGACTTCAAACTTCAAACAGCGTATTGATGAAGATCATGCTAAACGTTATGATTAAAACTCCAATTAAGATAATAACAGCTGTGGTCATAAATAAATACTTCACTTATAAAATGACTCAACGAGCCATTTCCGATTATAATATTTCCAATTTTCTGCTTCGTTAATCAGAAAAGGCGTAAGTGGCCTTCGATGAGCTCGAGTGATTCGAAAGTATTATCGAATAAATGATGAGAAAATTAAAATTAATTGGTACTGTAATATAAGAGGAAATTATGAATTATTCATCTATAAATAAAAGAAATAAAGAAATGCTTGTCACGCGACAGACATTTCGTTGACAATTTCGATAGATTAAAGCAAATTACATAAAAGAAACCCTTTTCTCACCAGGATGTTGCGTGTCTCATTTCTGATACCTTTGCATATCAAATGATGCAGACGTTGACACAGGAAACAGTAGTATCACGTCTCTGAATCCCATGCATTTTGTGTTTAAACACGCATGGACCACGTGTCACATCGTAAATATTATTCGAGTTAAAATGGTACAGTGTATAAATAGTTCATTAATCTTAATTACCATGTTGGTCATTCGGAAAGAGTAGAACTCGACTTTTGACGCTAGTGATCATTCATGGTGATCACCGATGCTACCAAAATTTCTTGAAACATGTAAAAAATAAATAGCATTTAATATAAAATTTTAAATAATATAAAAAAAATACCTAGGTAATCTAAAATAAACAAACTGAAATTAATTCTTTGCAACGAATATAACTAATAATAAATAGTTCAACGAAAAACTTATAATTACTAAAAGAACTTCAACTGATTTGATTAATATTTTGTCTCGGTGGAGTCAAGGTCTGAGTATACTGCCAGAAACAGAGTTTGAAAAATTCTGCAAACGGACTAACACTATGAAAATATTAAGTTAGTTTGCGACACTGTACTACTTAATAAACAGTGTGCTATTCAACATATATTCATAAGAATGTAGTCTTATTTCGTCATAGTTTATCATTATATGCTTGTTGATCATGAAAATTCTATTTCTATACCAAAGTAAGTTAACTTTAATCTCGGTTCAACTATCATAACTTTGTGTGAACACTTTTAGCATTAAACCTTCGTATCGGTAAAAATCCATTTAATGACATTCATATATAGAGTGTCAGAACATTGTAATCGCATAATAATAACTCGGTGATTATAGAACACAGAATTAATTTTGAACATGACTTCGACTAGGACAATATCGCAATATTTGATGAAGAACGTTTCCTTAATAAACGACAAATATCGGAATACCTTCAAATCCTTATGCAAGAGAATAGTCTCAATTTGCGTTCGGATACGGAAGGCTTACATCACACTTATCTATAGATAATAAAAAACACAAAATAGTTTTATTTAGCTGATTTATGTAATATCTTTGTAATTGTTTATACATTGACTTTGCCTCCTATTTTAATATTTATTTGAATGACCGACATGTCTTACTTATTATTTAAATTGTATTAGTCATGTTCCTGACGAGATATGTTTAACACGCGATTTATTAGATTTGTTTAATCCGTAATTAATTTGGAATGTTATATATATATATATATATATATATTTCATTGTATTTATTATTATTTGATCCAATGTTTCAAGACGGCTTCTTTTCATACTTGGGGTAAGTCACCGTCTTTCTTTCGAATTTTCTGCTTAAAAAAATTATATTGTATTGTTTAATGTTTTAACAGATTGTACAACATCAAATATCTCTTTTCTAAAGAGACCAAAAAACAACGTAAAACAATATAATCTGATATAATATTTATATACGTAAGATCTTCGATTGAAAAATTAAATTATGCTGCTAATTAACTGTTAACTGTCATCTATAATAGAATTTTCCCTTTGTACCATTTATTGCAAACATTTATGAGTAGAACTAATGGAATTTTGCGAGATGATTAGCTGTTAATTAGAGGAATTGATTTGTTGCATGGGTATTGTTTCTGGACCTCCTAGACTTCTAGTGGATCTAGTACCGCAAATCTTGCTCTTAAATCGTTTTAATAGCATTTTCAGAATCCTCTTCCTACACACAAATATGATGAAAATAAAGAAACCTTGCATGTCACTTATGGTTGCGAACTGCAAATACCAGATAAATCCATGAAAATCGATCAACGACATTAGCTCCGAAATCCAAGCTATTCCCATCACTAAGAATAGCAACAAGTACATATTAAACCTGTGAGCAAATATATTTTTGAATTATTTGTAATTAAAATTGTTACAATAAGATATATTAATAAAATATACATTGTTCAAAAAAATGATGGCATAAAAAAATTTTGGATAAATATTGACCAATTTTGACTGACGATAACTTTGCGAAAAATTACCGTAGGGTAACGTTTTTTTTAATTAAAGCTTGAAATCTCAACTTTAAAAGGCCATGGCCAGATTTTAAGTTTAGTACACCCTTACCACTGTAACTCCCAAAATATGAGGATGTGTTTGTCATATTGAAAATTGCAAAATTTAACGGAATGCACGGACTTCGTAAAATTTTTTTGGGGAATGTAGTTTGCAGCGATATAAAATTCGAACTTTTCTCTTTAATTAAAAAAAAAATAAGTTGCTGCGATTTTTTTTTGCAAAGTTACAGTACTTTGAAGTAGCTCTCGCATTTTTGACCTCTGCTTATTTTCATCGCGGCGCGTGATATCCGAGGCTTCCAACCGATTAGCTATTCGTATTTTTAGGCACAGAATCATTAGTGTTGAGCTAACGAAAAAAAAAATGTTACTGATGATAGTAGCACCCATGGGTACGTAAAAATATAACGTTTGTGCTTCCATTTCTGAAACAAAAAACAAATTCTTTGTATTATACTACACTAATATATATGAATGATATGTCCATTATTTAAATTAAAAAAGTTGTTGAAATTTAATCAAGATTTTAATTAAGCATTAATTTTCCGCTAACGTTAATAATTGCCGGTATTACTTACCACCGAACCAAAATCTTTTTTCGCACATTTCTGGTCGGACCAAATTTTCTGGTAGGGGAATATTATCCATGATGACGCAGATAACAATGAGAAAGATAGTGACTCCCCATGCATAGATCGAATATATTATATGCTTCTTTTTATCCTTTATTTTTATTGTGCGCGGCCAGAGCTCTCTAGAAAATGCGATTTATGTTTAGTGAATAGCACACACACAATTTAATTATTATCCAATATATAATATCCAATATAAATATGCGATCGAAAATATCTTATCTCTTTCTTTAAAATTAAAGCTTTGTGAAGTAATAATCATGAAAACACACACAAACACACATGCTCGTATATATAATATAAATATTCTTAGTGTATGTACTGGTTTCCCAGTAAAAAATTTTTCATGCATAAATATGTATAAATATGTATAAACATACATAAACACCTATAAATATTCATAAACATGTATAATTACATATGAAATATGTCCATACATGTTCAAACATCCTTCTTTCTTTTGTAAAATTACTTTTTAGTGTAATAGAAATAATAATAGTAATGTAAAAACATAAATATAATTAAAGGAATAATTTTCGTATTGTTTGTTTCAGAAAAAAACAAGTTTAAAAAAATGTAAAAAAATTGCTCATACATAATTATGCACAATTTTTTTTATGTACAATTATACGTATAAATAATTTTTTTTTATTTTTTCAAACTTGATTTTTTCTAAAACAAATAGTGCGAAAATTATCTTTTTAATTATTTTTAATGTGATTCAAATCATATATATAATGAGCATGCTCACACATGGCAACTATCAGTTTACACATCAAGTTTCATTCAAAGAAAAGTTTAAAATTAATTAAATTAAATTAATTGAATTAATTACGAGCACACCTTATTACTTTCATCATGCGTATAACATTATATGAAACATATTGCTCACCTAAATGTCCACCAAATATCGAAACATATTGCATTTAACCAAAAAAAACTTGACAAAAAGAAGAAGTAGAAGATATATGCTGAAAAGATGAAATTAAATAATGTGTTAATTATCGAGCATATATTAAAATGACAATTATTTATAATTATTACTATATCTATTGTATTTGTGACATTTTTTGATCTGCATATCTGCAGCATTGGAAAGTATAAAAAAAGTGAATTTGATCAAATTAAATGCTTCACTGTATAATTTCTCTATTTAAATCAGAAAATTATCTACACATGCAGAAATGTGAGTTATTGTATATACATAATGTATAATTCAAGATTTAAATATCTGTTAAATATTATTTTATATTTTTTGTTCTTTTTTAAAAATTTAATAATTTCCATTTCATTAAATTATTCGGAAAACAGAAATATTATATCTAGACTACTAATTTCATATATAAGTACATATAAGCAACACATTAGTGCATTATTTATTATATCATTCTAGGCTTACTTCAAAAGTAACATAACTTAAAGAATATTATTTTCGAATTATTATCATGATAAGTTAGGTAAAGATTACTCTATTAATTATTAAAAGTAAACTAACTTAATGGTTCGTTCGCCAAGATATAGCTTGTGTTTCTCTTAAGGTTTTCAAAGAAATTATAATCACCTTCTAAAAGAGTGACATATTATGAGTTGTATTGTTCTCGTAAGTGTAAGAAGAATCTTTTACAAAAAATATTTAGAGTCAAGCCAGTTTTGGTGATGGAAGTTTAAAGAAGTTGTTTCATTTTGAATTTACTTATTTTTAGAGCTGATGGAGGTAAATATAAAAACTGTTTTATAATATTCTGAGTTATGTCAGTTTTTATAAATTATTCGGATTTGTTATAATTTTATAAAGACATCAAAATCATCATAACTTAAAAAGGATGTAACTTTGTTGTGAAACAAAAATGACAAAAATGACATTTGATCGTATTTTTAAGGATATATTCTCAAAAGAGCTTATTATCGTTTGATTGTATTATATTATTTAATTAGTCAATAATTTTCTGTCAAGTTAAAAAATAGTTTTTCCTCTTTTCTGATACTTAATTTGATTAGTTGTGTTATTTTTAAATAATGGAACGATATAGTTTATGCATACTGTACCTAGTGCAACGCAATATTTCAGTTCATTTAATTTAAAAAATTGGCCAAAACACATAATCGCATATGCGATGAATAATGAACCCACGTGTGTACGCATTGTATAATTATGGATAGTCTGGAATATTGGCAATATGGAATATATTATGAACGTCAATAGCAGGAACAGCAAAGACAATAGAATGTTAATGGTTACTGATGAAAATACTGAAGGTGTAATCGTACTATCATCTCGATCATCATCATCATAGACGCTTTCACAGATGATCACGCTATATATATCCCCAGATAAAATGGCAAAGCAATAATCCTTTGGTAAAATAACATAATCGCTATAAGTGAACAAATCGCCATTGGTAAGAAAAAAGTATGTATTGGGATAAAGAAATTTGTGAATATGCCCTTTTGCAATGCATGGATCGTGGACAGTAAAAACTAGTTCGTCGACTGTTTCATCCTCGTAATCATTCTCGTGTTCGTTTAGGTTTAGAAGAGCGTATATGTTTGGAAGAGCGTAATTATCCTCTCCACGAGAGATGCATCGTCCCTCTACCACGATGTTACCAAAAGGACAACAGAACTGAATACAAGTAATACTATTATTGCATGCTCTATATTCAACAAGAGTAGTTTCAATTGTTCTGTTGGAATTGAGTTTGTACGGTATGGAATCGTTCTTGTCTTCAGTTTTGGTGAGATTTTTATTAATTTCTTGTAACGTGAAATCATTGATCTCTGTCGAATTCGCATAAAATTTCATAGATGTCTGATTGTTATCTTCTACATTTTTTATTATATGATCACGAGACTCGTATCGCACCGAGTCATTCTTGCAATTGTTGTTTGTAGAATTAATACAGGATTCGTGTTGCATTTTATCGTTATTCTTAATAGAATTTTTCTGTGAATTAAACCTTGTCAATCTTATCTCTTCATTTCGATATTTCGTAGAATTTACGAGAGGATCAGTTTGCACCGTCGAATTGTCGCTCTGTTCATTGCCATTCGTAAAATCATCCTGAGGTTCCGAGAATGAAGCAACGAGCAGAAATGCGAAACAAAGTAAAATACTTGATAAACACATCGTTAAATTATTGAAGCGTCGAATTCACAAAATCAATTTGGTGTTTTCTTATGTCTTGTTAGTAAATATTTATCGTGATGTTACCAATTCTATAAAGAAAGGTAATTGGTGGCTTCATTCTACGATTTTGTCTGAAAAACAAAATATGAGGTTTTTGGAGTGAGCACGTGAATGCAAGTTAGAAAAATCGATGACATTAAATGAAAAAGGTATCTCGCAAGGCAAGCCCTTCATTAACCATGAATAATGACAGAGCGACAAAGAAAATTTTTTTTGTAGCACTAAGTCAGTAATTATCGCTACTATTTTTACGTGCATTCGATTGAATATGTTAACGATTGGGACAAATCTTTGGTCTCACGGATGAGTTTTTGACAGAGTAACAATTTTGCTTACTTTGATTTTTAAATGTTTCTAACAAATACACGATATATTTATATTAGAATACCCAGGTGCTCTTTTTACACGATCTTTCATGCGTTTATTGTGAGTAATTTTTGTTACTCTGGAAAATATTCATTTGGCCGCTCAAGATCTTGTGATCTGTTTCTCGTTTAATTTTACTGCGTTTTGCGTTTTTCCTTTTTTAAATTTTGAACTTTCATACATCTGAAAACTCAATCTCGTAGCCAAAACACGTTATGTGAATATATGTAAATTATCAAACTTATATTTTTTTAATACATATAACTCTCTCATTATTCATTCTAAATTTGATATTTTCATTCAACCCTTATTGCCCTGTTAATTTGATAACTCTTGTTAATATTACTTCTTTTATTGCATTTTATGTAATGTTGTTGTACTTGAATTATGATAATCACACCAATTAATTCATCATCAAACTTAAGTTCTAGGATGTAAATTTTCTACAAGGTCTTTAGCTAATTATCTCTAATATCATTCTACACTTATGACTATTATTCAAGAATTTTATTATTGGTTATACGTATACACAAAAAGAGTTGTAAAATTACTTCACTTGATTATTCGATTTTTATTTCAACCGGTTTATATTGAACAAGGAAATTCATAAAAAAAACATTCTTTCTTTATATTCTTTTACTTATTTATATATGTTTCTACAAAGTTGTAGTTATGTCATCTAGTTACAATACAAGTAAAAAAAAAATAATAGTCCTAAAAGATAAAAGAAAAGTAATTAATTTAAGTGATACGTGCTATTTGAGAAAAATGAATATAGTTCTTGTATATGATAAATGATGCGGAGCTAATAAATGATTTTTATTCAGTTAAAAACTTTGCAAAAGAATTTACATCACTATGACCAAATTATTAACG
>NW_017296091.1:739371-767816 GCF_001594075.2 Trachymyrmex cornetzi
TTTTTTAACAAATATCACATTTGCTTTCCTTTGATTTGTTCCTATAACAAAATTTTCTCTCAGTGTATTTATTGAGGATATATATAAACAAGAAAAAATTTATGTATCGTACACCTTTCCGACAAATATTAAAATCAGAATTAAATATGTACCATTTATAACGATGATTGTTTTCGAGCTTAATATATGATGATGGATAGGATGATAAGTATAACACTATGTCCAATTTCACTTCCCGGCAAATAGCGCACAAATATATTCAGGCAAGTAACAAAACAAGACTACTGAACGATGAGTTGTTGCTGCCGTTGACGGTGTTAAAAAGCAATTGATTCACTCATGTATATAGTAATACATACGTAGTAATAATGAAAAAAGATACTGACAAGATTTTAAAGATAAAAGTTTGTAATCAGTTTGGATAATTTTACATAATAATCAATAATTATTATATAAAAATAGATGGTACATATAAAGGATCATATATATGTAAGATCTTTTACATGCATCATCTATTTTTTATATCAATAATTTTCAACTACTAGGAACTACTAGGATCGACTGATAAAAGATATGTCACGTCCGTATCGTAATATCTTGTTTGGATACAAAGTCATTTATTTATTGCATGTGTATAATGCAATTTACTTATGTCAGCTGTTTTTCTTATATGATTTTTTTTATATAATCTTTCTATATTATTTTACATTTAAAAATATTTATTAAGTAAAACAATTGAGTTATGGAAAGGATAAAATAACTTGGTTTCTAAAGCACCCTATCTAATATACTCATTGTTATCGAATTCTTATTTTTAAAATGCATCGAGTGCGAAATCAGTTATATAATAATTGATATATAATAATTGATAATTCATGATGGACGAGGATAAAAGATGTGTGCTGTCTAAAATGATATAATTAGATAACGGATATTAGCTAACACGTCCGTTATCATAATTCTCAGACTTCTCTCTGATATCAGAATCGTATTTCGAGTAATCGCGTGTTTATATATATATATATCTGATAGTAAATATTTTTTTTTAATATTAAAACAACTTAAAAATTTCATTTTTGGTTTTACATTGTGCCGATGAGTTTTAAAGATACAATAATAAACCTTCAAACGTATTAAAATGATTTTCTTCTGGCCTTGTAACACTCAATCCAGTCACATACTGCCCGAAACTTGTCACATAGTGCCCCATATATGGGGCAGTATGAAACAAATGGACTATATGACAGTAGCTATTCCTCAGTTATTTACAAAGATTAAAATTTGGAAAAATTATCAATTGTTCTTTGTTGAAAGAGGAATCTTTTCATCTCTTAAAAATTGAAATATTCTTTTACGCACTAACTAGAAGGAGCAAAAAGAAAAAAATCTGTCACAACGTGCCCCATCTTCCCCTAATTGACTTTTGACGCTAGTACTATGATCATGTGATCAATTCATGATGATAACCGATGCTACCAAAATTTCTTCAAAGTAAATTGACTTTAGTCTCTATATTCAACTATCATAACTTTATGTAAACATTTTTGGCATTAGACCTTCGTGTCTGTGAAAATCCATTTAATGGCATTCACTTGACATTATTTAGACTATTTAGAGCATTTCTGTCAAAATTCAAAACTATCGGGCGTTTTTTTTTCGGAAGTTCACCCATTATATTATACATACATTATACATATATAACTGTAATAAACTCAAGGTTCTATTACTATAGTAAACAAATTTAATAGAATCTCACAGAAGAATATTTGTTTGTATGTGCATTTGTTGAATATGAAATATGTCAATACTAAAATAACAATTTGAATATATATTCTTATCCACTCTCACAAAAAAGAGGCATAATAACTGGCATGGTTGATAGAACTTTTTTGTTATCAGATCTAAAACATTATCAAAAAAATTTCAAGTACATAATTAATACATTGTTAAAAAATGATTACACTGCCATTTTTAATACTATTAATGCACGTTCGAAGTTCTAATTCATAAAAAAGCACGAAACAGCAGATCAAATCAAAAGATAAGAAGAAGATTAATAAAGATCGCGCTTCTTGATTCGTGCTTTCTTACATACCTACAATTTCTGATGAATTTAAAAGAATAAGCAATATCTTTAATACTAAATAGGCTTTCACCAGTAAAAATAAATTGGACAGATTGATTAAGGTACAAAAACACATCCTCCCACAAGAAAAAAAGGAAAATATCGTTTACAAAATTTCGTGCAAATCTTGTGATGCATCATATGTCAGGCAGACAGGAAGCAGATTTAAAACTATATAGAGTATAGTTTTTAACTATATAGAGTAACTATCAGAGCATCGTATAATCGTATAAACCGAAATACTAATAATCACTCGGTGATTATAGATCATATAATTAACTTTGAACATAAGTTCGACTAGGAGAATGTCGCAGTACTTGATGAAGATCGTTTCCTTAATAAACAACTAATATCGGAATGCCTTCATATCCTTATGCGAGAGAACAGTCTCAATTTGCGTTCGGATACACAAAGCTTACATCACATTTATCTACAGATAGTAAAAGACACAAAATAGTTTTATTTAGCTGATTTATGTAATATCTGTGTAATTGTTTATACATTGACTTTGCCTCCTCTTTTAATATATATTTAAGTGACCGACATATCTTACTTATTATTTAAATCGTATTAGTTATGTTCCTGACGAGATATGTTTAACATGTGATTTATAAGATTTTTGTTTAATCCACAAATAATTTGGAATGTTAATTCATTATATTTATCGTTATATGATCCAATATTTCAAGACGGCTTTTTTTCATCCATGGGATGAGTCACCGATCTACTTTCGAATTTTCTATTTAAAAAAATTATATTGTATTGTTTAATGTTTTAACAGATTGTATAACATCAAATATCTCTTTTCTAAAGAGACCAAAAACAACATAAAACAATATAATCTGATATAGCATGTATGTACATACGTAAGATCGACTGAAGAATTAAATTATGCTGCTAATTAATTGTTAACTCTCATCTATATTAGAATTTTCTCTTTGCATTGCAACATTTATGAGTAGGAAACTAATTGAACTTTGCAAGATGATTAGCTGTTAAATAGAGCGAATGATTCGTTGCATGGGTATTGTTCTGGACCTTCTAGTGGATGTAGTATTCGAGACTATATTCCTTGTTCGAATCTTAAATGGGTCGCAAGATTTCCAGTCAAATCGTTTTAATAGCGTTTGCAGGGTCTTTTTTCTACACACAAATATGATGAAAATGGTGAGACCTTGCAAGGCGTTTACGATGTCGGCGGGATACCAGATGAACTGTGGTACAATATCAGCACCAAAATCGACCCACGACATTATCTCCAAAACCCAAGTTATTCCCATCACTACGAACAGCTTCAAGTACATATTAAACCTGTGAGCAAATATATTTTCGTATTGTTTGTAATTACAATCGTGTGTTGTGTGTTGTTTGTATGTGTGTTGTGTTGTGTGTGTTGTGTTTGCGTGTTGTGCTATAACATATATTAAGAAAATATACACTGCTCAAAAAAATGTGGCAAAGAATAATTTTGGGCAAAAATTGACCAATTTCGACTGACAATAACTTTGCGACAAATTATCGTAAGATAACGTTTTTTTTTAAATTAAAGCTTCAAATCTCTACTTTAGGACGCTATGGCTAGATTTTACGTTTAATACACCCCTACCACTGTAACTTCCAAAATATGAGGATGTGTTTATCATATTGAAAATTGCAAAGTTTGACGGAATGCACAGACTTTGTAAAATTTTTTTGGGGAATGCTGCTTGCAGCGATATAAAATTTGCTGCGATTTTTTTGCGCAAAGTTACAACACTTTAAAGTAATCTTCGCATTTTTTACCTTTGCTTATTTTCATCATGGCGGATGATCTCATAGTCCCTCAACAGATTAGCTATTTGTATTTTCTGGTACAGAATCGTTAGTGTTGTGCGGATGAAAAAATAAATGTTACTGATAATAGTAACACCTATGGGTACGTAAAAATATAATGTTTTTGCTTCATTTTCTGAAACGAAAAACAAATTCTTTGTATTACACTACACTAATATATGTGAATGACATGTCTATTATTTAAATTAAAAATTGTTGAAATTTAATCAAGTTTTCAATTAAATATTAATTCTCCGTTAGCGTTAATAATTGCCGGTATCACTTACCACCGAACCAAAATCTTTTTTCGCACATTTCTGGTCGGACCAAATTTTCTGGTAGGGGAATATAATCCATGATGGCGCAGATAACGTTGATAATGATGGTGACTCCCCATGCATAGATCGAATATATTATAAGCTTCTTTTTAGACTTTATTTTTGTTCGGTACGGACGGAGCGGAAGGAGATTTCTATAAAATGCGATTTATGTTTAGTAAATAACAATTAAATTATTATCCAATATATAATATGCGTTTGAAAATATCTTATCTCTCTCTTTAAAATTAAACCTTTGTGAAGTAATAATCATAAAAACTTACAACACATATACTCATATGTGTACAGGGTAACTCCGGTATATACGCCGCACTTATCAAAAACTTAATTTATTAAGTATTATTTACTATGTTAAAAATAAACAAACAATATCAGTAAAAACTTTGTACTGTCTACTACTATGAAAAAAATATTAGAAATCCGAAATATTTAGTTTTCGTATTAAAAAATTAACTTTTTGAAATCTTGTATTTTTGCTATATATTGATAATGGGTGGGATATATGGCAAAAGTGCAAGGATTTCAACCAACTAAACAAAGAATACGAAAGCAAAGCACTTGTATTTTGCTATACAACATACTTTACTATTCCTCTACACGTATGTATCACGAAATAACCACTAGGTCTTTTATACGCCTTAAAGTAATCATTTTATGTAGATTATAATTTATGATGAAGCTACTTGTTACACACACAGTGACAAATCGATTCAACTGACAATAATTTCATTAATATTAACAGTAAGAAGCTGAAATTATGACAATACTAATATAGCATAAAGGCATGTAACAGAGTAGTTACGAGAAAATTACCCCCATTCCTTCTATTTTTTTTACTTCCGTGGCGTAAATCCCAGCGCGGCGTATATACCGGAGTTATCCTAATAACTGTTACACTGAGAAACCCATTTAGTTGAATCAATTAATTTCTTGTTTGGATATGGGCAAACAAATCCTTGGTTGATACAATAAAATAATTTGGTTCAAGCCAAACACTTGGTTATTGTAAACAACTTTATCAGATGTCGACGTCTACCAGAAACAAGTGAAATGTTACAATAACCAAATGCTTTGCTTCAATTAAATTATTTTGTTGCATCGATTAATTTCTTATTTGGATATGGGCAAACAAATCCTTGGTTGATTCAACTAAATGGGTTTCTCAGTATACTTTTTCTAAATAACGAATAATTGTTAAAAAGTAACTTTCCATCCTCTGGTGAATACTGTACATTGTATAATATTACTTGCGTATAACCATGATGGAAGTAAAAAGGTGTGCTCATTGGGAGCGGCGCACTTGCACACAATTCAATTGATTCAAATCACATATATAACGAGCATACATGCCCAAGCAGAACAACAAGCCATTATGATATCAAAATGACTCGAAAATGATCACTAAGTCATTTTTCAATCATTTCCGATTTATTTTAATGTCATTTTGACATTATCGTGACTTGTTGTTCTGATTGGGTACCAACTATCAGTTTAAACGTCAAGTTTCATTGAAAAAAATTGAATATTAATTTAATTAAATTAATTGAATTAATTACGAGCACACCTTATTACTTCCACCATGCGTATAACATTATATGAAACTTATTGCTCACCTAAATGTCCACCAAATATCGAAGCATATTACATTTAACCAAAAAAAACTTGACAAAAAGAAGAAGTAGAAGATATATGCTGAAAAGATGAAATTAAATAATGTGTTAATTATCGAGCATATATTAGAATGACAATTATTTATAGTTATTACTATATCTATCGTATTCGTGATATTTTTTTTATCTGCATTTCTGCAGTATTGCAAAGTAAAAAGAAAAGTAAATTTGATCAAATTAAATGCTTCACTGTATAATTTCTCTATTTAAACCAGAAAATTATCTACATGCAGAAATGTGAGTTATTGTATATACATAATGTATAATTCAAGATTTAAGCATGTGTTAAATATTATTTTATATTATTTGTTCTTTTAAAAATTTAATAATTTTTATTTTATTAAATTATTCGGAAGACAGAAATATATGTCACTTTTGATAAATTATTCTGGATTTGTTATAATTTTATAAGGACATCAAAATCGTCACAACTTAAAAAGGTTGTAGCTTTGTTGTGAAATAAAAATGACAAAAAAATGACATTTGATCATGTGTATTTTCAGAATATATTTTCAAAGAAGCTTATTATTGTTTGATTGCGTTATATTATTTAATTAGTCAATATTTTTCTGCCAAGTTGAAAAATAGTTTTTCGCCTTTTCCGAAACTTAATTTATTTAGTTGTGTTATTTTTAATTAATGGGACGATATAGTTTACGCATACTGTACCTAATGCAACGCAATATTTCACTTCGCCGAATCCAAAAACTTGGCCAAAACACATAATCACGTATGTGATGAATAACGAACCCACGTGTGCACGCAGTGTATAACCATGGATATTCTGGAATTCTGGCAATATGGAATATATTATGAACGTCAACAGTAGAAACGGTAAAGACAATAGGAGGCACAGGGATACAAATACTGGAAGTGTAGTCCGATCATCACAGACGATCACGTCATATGTGTCCCGAAACATAATGGCAAAGCAATAAGACTTTGGTGAAATGTGTTCGCCATCATGATTATTATACAAAGAGCCATTGGTGAGAAACAAGTATGTATTGGGAAAAAAAAATTCGTGATCATATCCTTTTGCAACGCATGGATCGCGAATAGTCAAAAATAGTTCGTCGACTGTTTCATCCTCGGAATCATTCTCGTGTTCGTTTAAGTTTAGAAGAGCGTACATGTTTGGAAGAGCATACATGCTTGGAAGAGCGTTATTATCCTCTCTACGAGAGACGCATCGTCCCTTCATCGTCAAGATGTTACCAAAAGGACAACAGAACTGAATACAAGTAATATTATCATTGCACGCTCTATATTCAACAAAAGTAGTTTCAATTATTCTGTTGGAATTGAGTTTGTACGATATGGAATCGTTCTTGTCTTCAGTTTTGGTGAGATTTTTATTAATTTCTTGTAACGTGAAATCATTGATCTCTGTCGAATTCGCATAAAATTTCATAGATGTCTGATTGTTATCTTCTACATTTTTTATTATATGATCACGAGACTCGTATCGCACCGAGTCATTCTTGCAATTGTTGTTTGTAGAATTAATACAGGATTCGTGTTGCATTTTATCGTTATTCTTAATAGAATTTTTCTGTGAATTAAACCTTGTCAATCTTATCTCTTCATTTCGATATTTCGTAGAATTTACGAGAGGATCAGACTGTACCGTCGAGTTGTCGCTCTGCTCATTGCCATTCGTAAAATCATCCTGAGGTTCCGAGAATGAAGCCACAAGCAGAAATGCGAAATAAAGTACAATACTTGGTAGACACATCGTTAAATTATTAAAGCGTCGAATTCACTAAACCAACTTGATGTTTTTTGTCTTGTAAGTAAATATTTATCGTGATGTTACCAATTCTGTGAAGAAAGGTAATGGCTTCATTCTACGATTTTGTCTGAAAAACAAAAATTAAAGTTTTTGAAGTGTGCACGTGAATGCACAAGTTAGAAAAATCGATGACATTAAATGAAGAAGGTATCTTGCAAGGCAAGCCCTTCATTAGCCATGAATAATGACAGAGCGACAAAGAAATTTTTACTTTTTTGAATTTTATAAAGAATTAATTTTATCTCTAGAGAGATTCAACACGATCTCTTTGGAATATATAAGTAACTATGTAAAATGATTCATAAAAAAGTGATACAGCTTGGAAACGAGCTACATCTCAATCAAATGATTAATTATACGTGAAGACGAACAGTTTTATTTGTTTAGAAATATGAATTCCATCGTACTGTATGGTGGTTTTTATCCTAGGCACAATCCATAATATATAAAGTGACATATTATAGAAATTCCTGTTGTTCAAATCGATTGTATAGCTGGAAGTGGAGAGTTAATATATATATTATATATATTAAGCAAAAATAATACAAAACTAATATAATAATAATGCACATAGTCTTTGGCAAAATAAAATGACAAAATAAAATAATAATGTAAAGAAACGAAAAAATTAGTGCTAGTCATATAGTATATGGAAGATGGGTAATTGTGCGCATTTCAAAACGCTTCCCGCAATCTGTCTCGATATGAAATACAATTACACTTCCTAACCGAACTTGATGAATAATAGCTCAAAAGACGCACATAATAACGTACTTTAATGAAATATGCAAGTTTAAACAAACAAATTATAAATACGGATTTACCACCTTATTTTCTAAATATTAAAATAATAAAAAAAGATGTGATTTTACTTTTTTGTATTTTTCTGGTTAGCAACGTATTTATGTCGTATCTTTTGTAGTTATATTTTAAGAGGACGACCTGCGTAAAATTTTCCACGGTGATGTCTTCATATATTGGAAAAGTATCAAACCAGGATGCGCAGTTATCTGCTGCGCACGATTTCCCACTTTCCCCAACGCAGTTGCACGTTCATGTCAATTTTCGTATAACAAATTCATCGCGATAAAGCGTCTAAGGCCGGTATTCATAGTCGATTCTTATTTCAAGACCGTCTTAAGTAATGTCTTAAGACACTAATGCGGCCCTCTGATTGGTTCGTGACTTAAGACTCTACTTAAGACATACGGTCTTGAATATAAGATCTGACTATGAATAGCGGTTTATGTATAATTCTAAGAACTCAACGTTATTTGTTCGTATAAACTACGTGTTTGATTACTGTTTCGTAAGTACAAGGTTGCAAAATTTTCGTTTTCAAGCAAATGTTGTCACGACTTGACAGCTTGAGACGTCATGTTGCCCTAAGAAATAGTAAAAAATATATCAATTTTGAAATTTTTGGTCGTTCTCGGCATAAAATCCACCTCACAAACACGTA
Source organism: Trachymyrmex cornetzi (assembly GCF_001594075.2). NCBI lineage: Eukaryota > Metazoa > Arthropoda > Insecta > Hymenoptera > Formicidae > Trachymyrmex > Trachymyrmex cornetzi. Next base: position 748,574 of record NW_017296091.1, read on the forward strand.
GTAATGCGTATACTTTAATCCTGGAAAAAAATTTTCGAATATGTGAAAGAGAAATGTATTTGTTATACAGAAATTATATGATTTAGGTGATAATACAGGACGGCTTTAGGAGTTCCTTAAATTCTGGGATGTAAGTTTTCTACAAAGTCCTTAGCTGTCTGTGATGTAATTCTATACTTATGACTATTATTCAAGGATTTAATTATGGGTTATACATATTCACAATAAGAGCTGGAAAATTACTTACTTGATTATCCGCGGTTTTTTTCTCAAACCGGTTTGCATTGAACAAGGAATTTATAAGTAAAGCATTCTTTTATACTCTTTTACTTATTTATGTATGTTTCTACAAAGTTGTAGTTACGTTATCTAGTTACAATAAAATCTGTATAAACACACATAAATATTCATAAACATGTATAACTATATGAAATATGTCCATACATGTTCATACACCCTTCTTTCTTTTGTAAAATTACTTTTTAATGTAATAGAAATAATAGAAATATGAACGTATGTCATATATAATTATATACATGTTTATAAATATTTATGCGTGTTTATAAATATTTATATATGTTTATACATATTCATGCATGAAAAATTTTTTACCGAGAATTGTCCTAAAAGATAAAAGAAAAGTAATTAATTTAAGTACGTGTTATTTGAGAAAAATAAATATAATTCCTGAATAAAATAAATGATACAGAGCTAATGAATGATCTTTATTTAATTAAATAAAAGCTTTGCAAAAAAATTTGCATCAAGATAACACAAACACTTTCAATAAATATTCTATAAACATTCGTTGAGAATATTAAAATATTCTTACAATGTATTAAAAAATATTCTATAAACATACACAGAATGTCAAAATAAGACCAATTAAATATTCCAGATAGGTCGGAATAAATATTCTTTTTCATATTCTAAGAATATTTAGAGAACGTATTTAGTTCAATATAAAGAATATTTACAAAATATTTCTCTCTAAAACTAAGGAATTTATTCTGTAATTTATCTCATTCTAAGCAAACAACGTGATGTGAGAAATTGATAATAATGGGTTCCTTCCAACAAAAGAGATACACGTACATGACACGATGTGACATATGGCTAGCTGTGGATCGCATTATATTCTTGTTGTTTGTCAATGTTAAACAAGAATGAAATGATCACTGTGTTGTACTGAGTCGCTAATTGTTGGAAGACACCCAATATTTATCATTTTTATTAGTATATTCTTTTATTTTATTTTTCTTATTAATTTTCATCTGAACTTACCTTTGGTTTAATTACGTAAACTCACACGGCGTGTTCTTTTCAGTGGCACATATTGGCAGTGTTGTGTTATTATTTTGATGATGCGAATGGGCGCGAATGCCGCAAGGCGCGAATGGCCACGATCACATGGAGCACAAAAAGATCGAGATTGAATGGTTCATCGATATTGAACGCCATCTACATCTTCAGTACATTTAAATATTCTATGAACATTTAGAGAACATTCAAACAACATGATCTTATTACTAATTTTAACATATTCTAGGCAGATTTACAGATTGTTTCTTATAAATAAGAATATTCTGTGAATACGTATAGATGATTCTTTTGAGAATATTCTTGTAAAGGTATATTTGAAACTTCATAGAATATTCATGTAATATTGTGTGTTATCTGGGACATTTATAACGGTAATGATTGATTTTGAGCTAAATATATTATGACGAATATAGGATGATAAATATAATGCTATATTCAATTTCACTTCCGCGATTCACTTCTCGGCAAACGATAGCGCACGAGTGTACTCAGGCAAGTAACAAAACAAGACTAGTTGTTATTGCCGTTAATGGGAAGGCTCCGATTGCACACATTGCGGTTGTGGTCAAAGTCTCGCTACAAATGCTTTGAAGCGTTTGATGGACCAATCAGAAGAAAGAATTTCACAAATTGACTAATCAAAAAACGCTTTAAAGCATTTGTAATATCACATTGACCATACCCTGCATGTTGCACACATGCATTGCTAATTGACCAATTAAAAAATAAAATATTCTCATTGGTAAAGCAGTGAAAAATTATTAGGCATCAGCTAATATGAGTGGTGTGTACAATCGGGATTGTAGGCAAATGGGATCATTCTCCTCCTGCCGTTGACGGTATTAAAAAAAGAGCAATTTATATCGTACTAGAAATTTACGCATGTATATAGTGATACCCCGAGCAGAAATTAGATCGGGAATACCTGATGCATGACTAACCAAGGTAACTGTCTGTCCCTATTAATGTGCCTTTTAGCCAATTTGCTCATTACTGAATTAATTATTATAAATATTGTAGTTTTTTTTAATTTTATCTGCTTTTGCAATCAATCGGATTGTCAACTACTTCTTTTTCTTATAATATTTCTTTAATCTAAAAAATGTTAATACTTTATAATGCTTTTGACAAAAATAGAAAACATGTTTTTGTCCCTATTAGTGAGTTTTCTAAGCGGCGATGGCTCTATTAATGTGCCCCCAATTTGTGTGCCTATCCACATTTGACTCATTTTAACATATAGTTATTAAAACAGGTAATAAATTTAGTTAAAAGTTTAGAATTTAAACATCCCACATAGAGCAATATCACAGTAATATCACAGTAATATTGTAATATATCAGAAATATTACATATTATAATATATCACAGAAATATTACTGATATATTACACATTGATAATCAACATTGAAATATCATAGAAGTTAACGTAATAAAATGCTATGAAAACGAATACGAATAACAATATCCCAAAAGATCGAATTGTGCGGCGAGCACGAAACACCAAAATGTCATGTATGATTAGGCAAATCGGTGCTCGGTATCTTAAGTATCTTCCACCGTGGATGTATGCTGATGTTGGCTTTAACGGGTCTTAAGATGCAGGAATTATATCGCTTAATTAGCTTCACCGCAATCTCTTTTATGAAACCGTTAAGCGCCCTGCGCGCGTGCTTCTTATCGGATGTTTTAAGCTGCCGTTATCTCCTTGCAACTGTTACAAGTTAATTAGTCTCTTATACTTACTCTGTTATTCCAACATAATCATTTCCGATATGGAAAATGATGGGACATATCATTATTTATAAAGCGACTGAAATCCATTAAGAATTGTTGTTAACGCCGAATTAGTGAGAAAAAGCGTGTTCATGAGAGGCAAGAGAAATTATATGCCCTTTAGAACAAAACGATCCCGATGGATATGTATAATTTAATAAATGGATGCGATAAATTTCTGGTGACTTGTGCAGATCGGAGTAGCGATAATAAAAATAAACAACGATAAGATGAAACATTCACTAAACAAGCAACATGCATAAACAATACAAGAAAATGATAATAAACATGCAGTACATTAGCTAGTATTATAATAATGTCTAGATTAGGTAGACAAATTAAACAATAGCAGATTCGAGGCAATAAATCATTGGCATTTATACAAATTCGAATCTTGTTACAATCACACAGTTGAGTACAATCTCTCGCTCGCTTTCGACGATTATACAAATAGAAAATGTGCGGGTATAGTCGACGCTTCTCTAACCATCGAGCTGCCGAACACAGGTAAACGAGAAGGAAGAGGATCAAACGATTTTTTCTAAGAATTTCGATATTTAAAGAAAGTAAAGAAAGATGACAGAAAAGGAATAACAAAGCAAATGGATTTGCTCTCTTGCGCTTTCTCATATCACAACGGGAGGCGTTGTGAAGCTAATGGAACAATTCCGTAGAACTTACAATACGAGAATACCTATAAGAATGAATTGACGATCGTCACTTGTCCAATAGTATCGTAAAATAAAACTGTAAAATCATTAACGTTATCCTATGAATTTTGCAAATTATTAGCGTCGTCTGATGCGCGAGAATTCTCTGGTTCCTAACAAAACAGCCACAGACTTGATTTTCGTACGTCGCAATTCACTCGAAAAAAATTTCGCAACAAATTACAGATTAAATTCATACCTGCATACATACACACATACACACATTTGCAACGAAATCACTCGTTCCGTTCGCAAAGATCACTATATGATACGTTCCATCCTTATTCTCTACAATTGGCTTTTACGAGAAGGAATTCACATGCAATATTAAAAGTTGAAGTCACTCTTTTCTTCAGTTTATCTCATATCGATTAGTGATGTCGCTTACATATCTAAGTGTGACGATATAATAAAGATGACTCCTGTTTCTACGCAAATCAAACAAAAAAACAACAATGACATTTTGTTTATGATATATAATAATAACATACACGCTATATAACTACGACAGCCTATGTAAACGATATTAGCCATACCATATTATATGCGAGATTTACGCGGAAACATCCAGCATTTCCTTTATAGTCTTAAGAGTTCCGATATAATCGATCGCGTCACTTCGAAAAAAAAAAAATCACCTCTACAGTGTTACGTTACAATAGAGGGACAATAAAAGGTACGATCAAATAAATATTTCCACCTTCACATTTGTAAGGACGCGTCAATTAATCATGATTTCTTTTTCTTTTTGACATGTAATTAACGAATTGCCTAAAATTAAAAAAAAAGAAATTTATTGTCTACGTGAAAACTAATTATTTTTCAAACACAGAAAATTCGTCATAAATGGGAGTGACCAGACCAAAGGTGAATTAAAAAAATGTTTAACAATATAAAATAATTTCACTGAGATTATAAATCATTGATTTCACAGGTCGAGAAAAAAAATTCTCCGCTTATTTCTCTTATTATTATAATATGGCTCGCAGTGTATTCAGGAAACTTAGTCACGTGAATCTTAATCGTGAACTTAATAATAATTTTGAAATCTTAGCTAGATATATGTATAACGGATATCGACATTAACACGTCGGTGATTCAGTAACATACAATGTGCAAAAATGTACAAACAAGACGGAGATGTGAAGTCTTATGCATAGCGAAAACCGTGCACGACGCCGTTCGAAGCACGATTTAATTAAAGTTAGAATTACTTTTTTCTCATTTAGTTTAATGTTAATTGTCGTTATAGCGCATTACGACAGAGTGGCCTTATTAAATCAATATGATTTATCGTGAAAGTGATACAAAGAGATATTGAATATGTCGAATAAATCGATCTCAGAATATTTAGACTGAGAAAAGGAAATTGCAAAAACCGTGCGATTTCATTTTATAACAGAATTAAAGATTTAAATACATAAATACTAACGCAAAACTTGAACATACAAGTACAATACGTATACACCGAAATCGATTATATATGCCATGAAAATTTAGAAACAATATTAACAACACAAAAACGAATATCATGGGACCGTATTTTGAGAGAGTCGTTCGATTCGAGACTCTACGAGTTATCCGCTCTAAAGTGCTCAACGCAAGCACAATTCTTTACTTTAAATATCCTTACATCTAAAAGCTTAATTTTATCGCATGGTAAATTATCGCATCGCATTTTATTTAACTAATGAGCAACATGGACATTTAGAGTAAACTTTATCGCTATGAGCAGTGTGATATGGGCACTAACATTCGTATAACTGGACGGTCTACAGATTTAAATAGTATTATTTCAGGCCAAATTAAGCCGATTTCAAATTCTAAGATAATAAACGACTTTTTCTTAAAATATTTTTCTTAAGATTTAATCTATTAATAAATACGTTAATAGAATGTTAATATTAATATAATATTAATCAATTTGTGATGTCATCAATTATTAATGATAATCATCTTTTAATTATTAATATATATCAGTCATCAATATCTATTAATCATTAATATCATTAATATCTATCAATCATCAATAATTGATGTATTATTAAACATTAGTCAATATCTATTAACAACTAATTAATATGCCAACGATCTAATCTTATTAATTTATTATTAATAAAATCTGCAATAAAAACAAATTCACTTTATCACATAATTTATTAGAAAATTTGACAATTTTACGAATGTTAGCGCGCGTTATTATTTGCAAAATAAACATTTAATTTTTAGCTAATTGGACACTATAGTGCTGACGAAGTCACGACAAAATTACAAGTATCAAATCACCGTGCAATATGAACGAGTTGTACCTATGGCAGAGATAAAGCTTGTTTTTCAGCAAAGCTCCAAAGCATACTTCCTTTTATCAATTTTGTTAACAACTAGCAAAGATGAATTCGAGCTTAATCAATTACAACAAAAATATGTGCTGGTGCTAAATATCAGTGTCAGTGACAACATTCTATTAACTAAAATGTATTGCGATTAATGTACAATATGTTATGTACAATAAATTAATAAACTAATACTAAAATTTTCAATGCATTGCAGTGCATATCGAGCTCCAATCTTTCGTAATCTCTGCTGTCTCTATAATTTATATGTATGCAAGATGCTTCCGAGATGATTTGATTTTGCTGTGCCAATATCTATATTGTAAGTGTATACGTTTGATGACTTCACGAAAAGTATCAATTAAGCAGTCATACGTGACAAGAAACCTGAGTTAATATGTAAACACTAATTGCATCTTTTCATAGACAGGGACTTATGGAAAAAATTAAGAAACAAAACAGTTGCTCTATCATGAGTTGTTAAATATTTTTCTCTTTCGCATACATATAATTGAATGTGCTACAATATGATACAAGAAATATATTTCATCGAGTAAAGAAGTATATTTTTTTTCACATTCAATTACAGTACAATTATAGTACAAAAAGATAAACAAAATATATTTAATGATTCGTATGAGAATTGTTTAGTTTCTTAACTTTCGTCACAAATATATCACTGCTTTAATTGTAATTTCGCTAATTGCATGTAACGGAATCATCTTGTATATTACATAAACCATCGCAACAAAATAGCATCATAGATTCTCTTTGCTTTTTTCCCTCTTTCTTCAAAAATAAATACCCTATAAAACTATTTCGCGTACATGGGATATTGTATGCGAGCCATTGAATACTATGTGATTGTATATAATATGTGAATGTATGTATGTATGTGTGCTGTTATGTATAGGTATGCGTGTGCGCGCGGGCGCGCGCGTGCGTGTACAGTATGTGTGTATATATTACGTGCTAATATTATTTAGATATAAATGTAAATGAGATCGTGTAAATACTGTAGCCCGAAGCATAAAATCACTCCAATTGTCTCACTGTTAGAGCAACTTCGATATACGATTTTGTGATTTCCAGTTAGTAACATTGAGTCTTGCGTTTCACAATTAAAATAATGTATTTCTCATCTGTGTAAATTTATTTGAAAATTTGCAGTGTTTTGTATATGACAAACATTATACTTTACGGAAATAGATTAAAACCTTCTCGGAAATATATATAAGTATCTTAATCGCTTTCAGGTATTCATTTGACGGAAGCCTATAAGTTTGAATATAGAAGTTCCATAAAGCTATATAAATTAAAAATCTGTGATCTTTCTTCCTTTTTTCTTGCTTTCCCTTTTGATTAGTCTCTTATCTCTCATATGATCGTCAGTATCTACTCGACAAAGCTATTCGAACTTTGCAAAGGATAACTTTCTCTTTATTTCACATTTGATTAACACACAGGTAATTCAAAGTTCTCCGCTGCATAGAGGAGATCGATTCAAGAATTTACTTAAAAGCACATTATGTTAATTAGTTCTTCTTATCTTTTCCCAACCCTGCGTTGCTGTCGTACGTGCTTGAATGGGCGCCATCGCCGGTATCAGCCTTGTATTTTTTAGATACCTTTTTAATCTCTTGGTGAGCTTCGATATTGCCTTTGCCGGTATTTTTCTGCTCGGTGGTGAACGTTTTATGCAATAACGTAGACGATGCAACAGATCTCTCGCCAGTCTGACAATGTCTCTGATCTAAGTTCTTCTGTAAGTTCATGGCACTGGTTATTTGCTGTACGCTTGCTTGCGGAACACCATGTTGAATGATAGTTTCCTCTTTTTCGTTATATTGCGGTACTTCGCTGCCGCTGACAGCTTGGCGTTCATCGTTCTGAGCTTTCTTCACGTCACCAGACTGATTGTTACTATACGTCGACTGTTGCTTGTCGCTTTTCTCCGCGCTGATCTCCTTTGACGACGAGTAGTCATCGCTCTTGGTGCCTGTTGGTGAATCCTTTTCTTCGGCTATCCGTGGCAATTGCGTACTACCGCAGGAATTTGACATGCTTACGTTCCCTAAATTAATAGATATACCATGAGTCAATTTAGAGTAGTCCCCTTTCTGTTCACTTGGCACTTTTTTCTCTCCCTTTGTGCTCTCGTTGGCTTCCTTGAAACTATCATTGGATTCGTCCGAACAGGTATCACTGCTGTTGTGGGATTGCTGCGCGATAGTCACACGTGGTGTTACTTTGACCACAGTGTTAGCCAACGGCGATATCGACGTTTTATTCTCTGCCGAACGCGGATGAAGTCGATCAGGACTGAGAGCTCGTCGGAGCAGCGGTGAACCTGGCTCCGCGGATTTCGGACGACCGTAACCTTTCTTCTGACTGTTCGGCGTCGATAAACATGCTCCTGACATCGCAAAATTATTACAACATTATTACTCAACAATATTATAAATATTATAAAGATATATATATGTTATAAATCTTTTATTGATATATATAAGAACTATTTTTTATGTTGTTTTCTCTCATAACTGAGTCAAGATGTTTGTATGACTCATTTTTTCCTCATAAGCTACATTTATATTTTGCTACATTAGCTAATCATCAATATTTTTTTTTAAATAAGTTCTTTCTAAATTATGAGAACCAAGTTTTCAAAATTTTATTTGGAAAAAAATCAGTTGTTTTCGTAACTTTTGATAAAATTAAATTTATTTAAAATTGAACGATGATATATCAGTCTATTCTCTTCTTAAAAAATTAAAAATTATAGAAATGCAGTAGTTCACAAAAAAAAATATAAAGATAAAAAAATTTTACATGAGAGTGTCTCAAAGATTTTAATTCTATTTGACCTCACATCTCTTATAATAATTTATCCAGTTTTTCTTTGTTTTGTTTTAAATAAAAACTACAAACAACGATTACCAAATAACCAATAAAAAAAAAATTTAATCTTTTAAAGTTATTTTTGATTACCTATTTTGAACCAGATTATGACGTAATTATATTCAATTTCTTTTTTTTATGTTTGGACATTCAAACACAAAAAATTATTTTATACAGCTCAAAATATACAGAAAACGATTAATTTTTTAAATTAATATTTTAGTCAAGCGCATATTCTTTTCTATAATTCGCATTCATATTTAACATTTATTTGTTTATCTACGTTTAGCTTAACTGCCAATTTCCGGAAATGCAAAAGCATGATTCATACAAATAATTACCGCGATAAAATTAAATTATATAATTGCACTATTTTTTCTTTTTCATACCTGGACTATACGATTGCGTAGTGTTGGAACTACCAGGTTGATGACCCGTGGGAAACGCTAACGGGCTTGGGCTTCTCGTTGGACTTGCAGGAATCGGCGATGGACTCGGTGTCCTGGCCAATGGCGATAACGGTATGTGGCCCACGGACTTCCTGCGATTCGGCGAATGGATGTTCTTCGCAGCCGTATGTAATTTGTGCTTGAGGCCGTGAAGAGTGCTGGGGCGTTGATAGTGCGACTGGTTCGAGATACCTGACAGATTGCCCACTGACGTATTCGAGCCCGGGGACGAGGAATTCGGACTTGAGCACGGACTCGAGTTTCCGGTAGAATGATAAGAGTCCGTACTGGCGCGATTCGTCGGCGGGGACGGGCTGCAGACGGATTTTGAGCACGCCGTAAAGTACGGTGAGGTCTCTTGCGAGCGAGTAAACGACTGAAATGATCGACTAGGCGTGACCATTGAAGGAGAGCAAATTCCTGCAGCCATCTGCAAAATTTATGACAAAATTTATCAATACGAAAACACGAAAGTCTTTCTTGTCATGGAACATCTCGTTTTGAGAAACGAGTTAATCCAATAATTCCAACAACTTTATGCATTGTTAACAATTGGCAATCGTGAGTATTGTATAAAGATTTTTAAACGCAATAATTCTTTGCGGAGTGTGTAATAGCCATTCAAAAGCTGTGTAATCGCATAAGAAATACATGTTGTCAACAGAACGACGCAGCGAACAAAAACGATATCAATGGAGATCGATGGGAAAGATGAGCGAATGTATAAGAAATCATACCATAAGTGGAGGTTTGCTGTCGCTGGACAAAATGGGTGCTGACAATGGACAACTGATAGTTAACGGCTGCAAAAGAAAATGCACTTAACGTAATCAGTGTGTACTCGCGTATATGCTGGTGCTTTAAAGCTTCTTTAAAGTTTCTTTGGTTCTATTTTTTTACAATATATAGTGTGTAAAGAATGAACATAGTTCTTCTGTATGTATTGAGATCGCTGTGCAAAATTGACATTAATATTAAATATATCGCACAACGGAATATCGTGATAAATAATCTAATACAGAGTTACGAATGTCAAAAAGCGATAATTCGCATTCAATAATATGTTGTGTACAAACGAAATTTCCCAGTGTACCTGCTGCATCTCTACGCTCGCCCGTTTGGAACTTATTCTCTTAAAAAGAGACGTCTTCCGTTTCTTGTCTGAATGATCCCGCTTTTGCTTTCGTTGCTTATGCAACGTTCGGCGCGCCAATTTACTCTGCGCAAGGTCACGCTTTCTACCGCCGGTCTTGATGCTGGTGTTCTCCAACGGCGTACTACGTAACGTTACGTGGTCACCGCCGCTTAACATTAGCTGCAAAACCTGGGTATGATACAGACCCTGCACCGGTTCACCATTTATGTGCGTTATCAGATCACCAGGTCTCAAACCAGCTTCGAATGCCGGGCTGGACTGTTCGACTTCCTATTATAAAAAAGTAATTTATATATAAAAATATAATAAAATTATAACTATTTTTGAGAGAAGTACAACGTTATTCTTCGATAAAGAAAAGTATAGTACTTAAGATTTGTAGATGAAACAGACAATAACAGAACTAAAAAAAATTAGATGTATTATAACATATAACAAGAATAGATATAATAGATTTAGAAATATATAGAATAGAATACAGAACTATAATAATAGCACTTAAAAGCAGTTAATGTAAAATAAAACATAAAATTTAAAAAAGTTCAAAAAGTATCGACATAATATGTTTCTATAGAATTGATAATATCTTTAAATAAGAAATAATTAATAATTTCCACTTAATTAAGAGTAAGATATAATTAGTGAGACCATCAAATTCAAGCAGAAACAATGATGTAAAAATTAGTATATAAAAATGCTGTAGAGTTCATTCAGAAGAATGCTATAGAGTAGCATTCTTTGAACAAAATAGATATTTAACGTGATTTATTTATACGTACCATTACTAGGTGATGCATAGTATAAAAATCGCTGTCGCCATAGTAAACCCTAATAGTGTGCACAGTAAAACCAAAGCCACATGGTCCTCGACGGATGATAATGGGCGGTTTCAAGCTAGTTACGAGAGGACTTAGCTCGCGACAAGGGGAAGTATCTCTCGAAGATGCAGTTGACGATCCACCAGGCGATTCAATAGGTTGAACATTTAGCGGCGCGTCATCTAAGAGAATACATATTTTAAATCAGAAATAATTAAACCGCTCCATTGAAAAGCAAAAATATTGTTCGATCCAGGTATAATAAAAATAAAATTCGCAACAAGCTTTTCCCTCTATAAATCTCGTATTCGACCAATTAAACGATTACTAGAGAAAAAATAGCTCGATGCAAATCCAGTCTATATACTAAAACAAGACAGGATTTTTCTCGATTATGTATTCTTGAGAAATACATACAGGCGAAATCGCTGGTTGGAATCACTAACGACAGTCCACTAGTTGAGGCAGATTTTATGACGGATCGAGATTTCTGTCGGGCGGATGGTAACATAGATATAGCGCTGAAGGACTCGAAGGAATCAGTGCTGGAATCATGCTTGCTCTCTTCCACGTCTTTATTTGCCGCTGCGAGATCCAACCTGTGAGCAAAAAATTATAATTTTACAATTATTGAATACTTTATAGATAACCATTAAATGAATCAGAGCTATATTAAATGCACATGATTAGTCGATTAATATATAAATTATACGTCTATTAGAAAATAAAAACTATAAAGTAATATAAAAAATTGTAATGTATAAATTGATATTATGTAGAAATTATAGAAATGTACGAAAATTAAAAAATTAAACTAAAAAATATAGAGAAAGAAAGAAAAATAATGACGTTATTGGAAAGAAGTGAAGATTGAATCCGACATGAGAGTCAAAAGATTATAGTTTTATAAATATTAGTTTCAAAATTATCTAACGATTAAATGAATCACAGATTTATGAAATGTAAAAGTTATGTATAATAACTACGTTGATTATTATACAAATTATACGTTAATATAGTAAAATAAAAACTATAAAATGTGCATGAATTGAAGTTATGTAGAAATTGGAAATGTGTATGAAAGTTGAAAGCAAATTGAATGAAGAGGAAAAGAGAGAAAAAGAAAACTATGTTGTTGTGAGAATGCGACTGAATGACTCACATGTGTTCATCATCAACGGATATACTGAACCTGGGCAGCTTATCACGGGAATGTGTGTGTCGCTTTCTCTGGATCTGAGGGCTAATATCTTCAGACTCGGTTTGAGAAGAATCGGGTGTACTCAGATTAATTGATGCTCTTTCCGCCTGAGTATTCTTAACGATTGATAGCTGCGGTTCGTTGCTCGATGAAATCGTAGTACCGGGAGTCACGCAGGACAACGACGTGGTGTTGAGTTTGTCGGTTCTGGTTTGATTCTCAGCGCAGGAACTATTCTTTATCGACGAGGAGGGCGGACGATGTTTTTCAGATGATTGTGCGGATTGTGAATCGGCCAGTTTGGATGGCGGCGCGACCGACGACGCGATCGATCCAAGAGATAATTGAGCGAACGTGCCTTCAAATTCAGTACGGAACAGCTGTTTCTTGGAAGCGTCCGATTCTGCATCTGAGCTGAACTGAGGTGGACGCGTTTGCGAGATCTTGCGTGATTGAGGTGAATAAGAGGAGAACGATCCGAATAAGGGAGAATCATCGGTGTCGTCTGTATCATCGCCTATGTCGTGATTATACCTATCCATACGAGCTGAAATGTTACGAAAAATTGAGAGACAAAGTAGAAAACAAAATAGAAAATTGAACTATTATTATAACTATTTGAGATAAAATTTAGCAATATATAAATATTCATAGAGTAAAACACTATAATGGTATTTATATCACAATATCTTTGGTACTTACTATCAAAGTAACTTGTATCTTCGTCGTTAACTAATTGTGGCACAAACTCAGCTTTTTGCCTAAGTAAGCTGTTCCAATTTACTCCATAAAAATACGGGTGCTCCTTGACTTCGTGCGATCCACCAGTTCCCAAACGATCCCTAGGACTCTGATGTAGAAGAGCCGTTATAATATCCTTTGCCTCGGGTTGAACAAGCCAATCATCTTCATCTGGCCATTCAATATCATCTAACAAATAAAATTTTATTATTTATTATATGATTTATCTGCTTATATAAGAACTTCAGAGTATATTCCAGTTATCAATAGCTGAGTCGAAAAGAATAAAGCAAAAATTACCGTTCACCGTATGAGCAAATAATTCTTCGGGTGTTTCACCAAAGAATGGAACACAGCCAATTAGAAATTCGTACAATATAATACCCATGGACCACCAGTCAACCGGTTTACCATAACCCTGACGTAATATAACTTCCGGGGCAATGTACTCTGGCGTGCCAAATACTTGCTTGTCTGAGAACTGCCGTGTATCTCGATCGATATAGCCTTCATACAGATTTGTTGCCACTTGAAAAATTAAAAACGGACAATTATTATTATTATTATTCATTTTTTTATTTCGACTTTAATTATATTACAATTAAAACTTTCGTACTTACAGGACATTAGACCCATTTTACTGAGGCCAAAGTCAGTAAGCTTGATGTGTCCCAGGGCAGTGATGAGTAAACTAAAAAAAAATAATTTGTAATTATTAGTATTTTGCTTGTATATTTATTTCGTTTGTTCTTTTTAACTAAACTTTTTGCATTATTCACCTTCACTTCTTTTCTTTTCAACATAAGAAAATAGAGAAAATGAATGGTACAAAAAATTCAGTTGAAAGGAACAAATTTAACGTATGCTCTTTTTCTATTTTATGATCTTACTTATCAGGCTTCAAATCCCGATGTACAATGCCATAACTGTGTAAATATTCAACAGCCAAGACAGTCTCTGCGAAATAAAATCTTGCCATGTCTGGTGGCAGTGGACCTATATTTTTTAAAAGATTCGCGCAATCTCCTCCCTCTACATATTCCATTACTAAGCATAAATGTTTCTGAAAAAAATACACAATTGTTAATAATTTTGTAGCTCTTTTCGTAAAATCTGTAATGCAAATGAAGAGTACCAGGCATACCTTAGTTTCAAAACTACAGTACATAGAGACTACAAATGGATTATCTGTGAAGCTCATTATATCTCTCTCGGCAAACACTTGTTCCACTTGATTTCGCAGCATTAAATTATTCTTATTAATTTTCTTCATAGCGAATCTCTGTCGGGTGGTCTTTTCTTTAACCAAATAGACTGCACCATATGCGCCATTGCTAATGAGCTTCAATACTTCGTAATCACTTTCGCACGGAATACGTTGACATTTGTCATCATCTTTATTTGGACTCGATGTTACTTGTAAATTACTATCGCTAGAACTCGCCGAATCCTCCAATTTATTTAAATCTTCTTGTAGCTCTATAGCAAGTTTAAATAAGAAGATTTAATAATTTATTTGAGAAATATACACACACATTACGTTGATTTAGAAAATAAAAAATACATACCAGAAATAGGATCTCTATTTAATGATAGCTTAGTAATAATATATTGAGGAATATCAGCTTTTATTCCCGCATTGACTTTAGCTTGGCCTTCCGCTTGTTCGAGTAAATGATAAAATTCCTCGGGATCGAATTCCAAGCATTCTAATAAACGAGCAGGACGCGATATAACTAATAGTAGCTTTTTTATCAGTCCTGTTAGCCTTGTTGCCGCCTCTAAAGATTTATCTTTTGTCTGTAAAAGAATTGCAGTAATTATTATATGTTTCAATGAAGTCACAATATATGCGTACCTCCATTAACAGACGTTCCAGATTTTCACTCATCTCATAAAAGTATCTCGTTGTAATTAATTTTTCCTGAGATTTTTGTAAGCAGTCTCTAGCCATTTCGATTACTTGATGATGTACAAAACGTAAAATTGGTAATGAATCTTGCGTCATATTGGCCACTATCTCGTATTCATCTATTTCTTTGTTTTCATTAATAAAATTGGTCAGTCGCTCTTCCATTTGTTGTGTTGCCTAAAAATGTTAATTAATATAGAATAATCGACTATTTTAATAAACACTTATTAATAATGAACATAATTAATCACGATAATACCTTTGGAAATCTTTCTTTATACAAAGTATTCATCATAACAATTTCGTTGTCAAGAACAGGTGATCGACTTGGACTGCTGCAATTGCATAAAAATTATAAATTAATACATTTCATATTTGTCAGTTTATTTATTAAACGTAATTTAATGTCAATTAAAAATCGTTGAATAACTATCATTAAAGAGATTTTATAAAGAGCTTGCATACACAATCAATTACATATTTATGAAATGTACCTCAAACTTCGGGAACGTGGACGATGTAACGGTGACCGACGGCCTTCTTCTTCAAGGCTAAGAGACGCACTACCCGGAATACTAGATATGCTAGAACCTGGGAAACCTGGGTGTGAAGAGCATGGTGTCCCGGGCTTGGAGAAATGGCAAGATAACATGCGTAGTTCGTCCTTAGTGGGAACATTTGGCAGTTGATGCAAACGTTCTTGGCTCGAGTATTGTGACTAGTGGAATACAAATGACAAATTATAATCATGATTAGCACAGACAGGAAATATTCAGCGCATACTAATCGATCTACCGAAACATTACTGGAGCCAGGTGTTGTTCCATAACCACTAGACGGCAAACTAGCAACTGACCATCTTCTACCATCTCCAGTTCCTGTAGCACCTCCGCCAATTCTTGAATATCGCAATATTATATTCGTTTAATAACATCTTTTCAAGAGAGTTTATACAAATTAATAAATTATAAAAAGATATTAAAACATGGCCTAAAGTTTCGACGCTTATATTATATGGAAACTTACAAGCATTTCCTTATCAGACTTTTACTTTTTTTCATAAACTTGACACAGTGCAGTTTTTGTTTCACCATTTTCTTTTTTATTTATATAACACGCAGAAAATATAGCACTTGCAATGACGACATCTTACCTACTTGAGCAATCAGATCGGACTAATATAAATGTCCTAAGACAAATAGTATAAGAGTAGAGTAGGTACCTTTTAATTGGAGCAAAAGCAAAGTGTGGACTGGATGACATCCTAGGACTCTCTAGGGGACTGCCTACAATCGGGACGAATGCTATACCGGGAAACAAGCAGTAGAAAAAAATTAATCTGCTATATTGTTGAATATAATTAAGTAAAAAATATAAAAAATCTCTTTCCACTAAGTGTAAGCGAAATTTGTGCTAAGATGCAGAATTGTTTAAAAATCTAATTTATTAAGGACACTAGATGATAGGATATGGAAATATCTCAATATGTTCTAAGTCTAACAAAATCACAGGTATTGTGTTTACATACGTTTAACTATTTTATAAAAACATCTCTGTATCTCAGATGATGAAAAAGAAGAAATATATCTTTAAAAGATAATTAGAAGATATAAAAAGATAACTAACAGAATATAAAAATTATATACCTGACAAAGGTGAATGGCAACGTGGTAAAGTAGGTGACGTCGTTGTTATGAGAGATTTGCGATGAGCTGCTTTAGCAGCACGACGAGAAATGTTGAAATCACGCTATAACAATAAATGTTAATAGCAAATATATAAAAAAAAATATGTGCTATATTAATCGATATATACTAACCACATGAACTGATAGAGAAGGTGCCGACTTTCCTATCGCAGAATTTCTCATGCGAACTAGGTTCGATAACTCTCCACTAACTAAAATCATATAATTTCGATGTAATATACATATAACCTGATGGAATAAATTATTTCAGCATGCAAAAAACAATATTTAATTAATGCAAATTAACATAAAATAAAGTCTTATTAACCAGGCCGAACTGGAGCTTCCTTGCTTTCCAATTTTGGTGGTATTGGACGTTTGTGCAATTCTGTTTCCATGTTACTGGCAGTTTCTTCAGTTTCATTTTGATCGAACACAAGTACCCTAGCAGAGTTACCATGAGACCGCAGTCGTGGTCTACTCGGTCTATTTCTTGTTTGATCCATGGCTTTATTAACTGGGTTTCTATTCAGTAACAACAAGGGAACTGGAAATAGATAGACATTTTAATCACGCAACAATCACATTAATGTGAGATATCCATTATAACTAGGTCTCTTTGTTTAAATTTCTTCCATCTTACATTTCCTCTATAAACATATGCATGCATATACATATATAAATTTACTTGGAAATTAAAAAAACACAAGAATATACAATTGGTAAAAAGATATTTAATAATGACATCTGTATTATTCACAACAATCTTCTAACAAAAAAAAAAACTTTACAAGATACAAAAACACAAGCAATTAGATAGGCAATATGTATAACTCACCTTTCGAGATGCTTAACGTGAAAAAGAGGAAGTCAAATGGATACAAAACATCCACGTGCACCCACACACAACTCTCGATCGTCTCTCTCGCTCTCTCTCTCCTATTCCTTTAACGCTCTCGGAAATTTCTGTGAGCCACAATCGCTACGGAGGTCCATCCCAGGGTTGACGTTCTCCAGAGGGTCTTGCAAACACACATTGCAATTAAAATAGTCGAGGAAAACGACGAAGAGAAAAGACGAGTAACGAGCGAGCGAGCGAGCGAGCGGACCACCCGAACACTTGAGGAGGTCCCGCGTGGAGTAGGCGTACGAGGGGATGATGGCGGGAGTACGGGAGGAGGGAAACCAGCCACGCACAACACTAGCTAGGTGCACGCGATGGTGACAGCGATCGAAGGGACGCGATTACCGGCCGCCAGAGCCATCTTCTCTAGCGGCAGCAACAGCGGTAACGACATCGCGACAGGGCGATGAGCCTCCCCGGGATAACGAGAGCGATTTTCCCACGTGCTCCCGGGACCACAGTCGCACTTCCGCTGTCGTCGCCCGTCGACGCGAGGGAGGCTTAATCACGGAACGCGACCGGAGAGAGGCGACCACGGGTTCTGTGACTCATGATGGACGCACACACGCGCTCGCTCGAACTCACGAAGTAGCGTTTACACAACACACACATGCACCCGTCGCGCGCGCGAATAGAAAAGCGCACACCTCTACACGCACACACGTACGCTTGCACCTCCAGCAAGCCTGTGCTTGATTGAGCCTGGGTACCCTGGGTGTCACTTTGGGCGCGCGCGCGTGGTGTGTATGGATGTATTGTATGAACTGTGAAGTGACGAGACTTCTCGCCATTTCGCCATTTTACATCTTGCGAAGGCTCTCCCGGAGTACATATCTCGAAATTAAACCTATTCCTTTCAATGTCGCTATTGCGAATAATATTGGTGTGGTAGCCCTGATTTTATATATTTAAAATTTTCTTATCAATAGTCGAAGTACCACCTGTGAATAGTATAGATCGCGTGATCACAACGTATAAGGCAATTCCAGATCTTTAATAAGTTAATCGTTTTACTTAAGGCGATTTTGTTCCAAGTATGTTGCATTTTTTACACATCAAATAGCGGCGCATTTCTAAAGCAGAAGAGAACAGATTAAAAAAGAAAGGAGAAAGTATATAATATTGATTTATGTTTTCGAGAAAATCACACAGCTCTATCTTTGTTGAATTATAGAATCTATCTTGACTTGCTGACACTTTTTTATATACATATAATAATACTTGTAAAGCGTGTTCTGAAGCGAGCCATAATATTTTTTAATTTAAACATATATTGAAGCAAATTTAAATTGAATTATTAAATTGAATTATTTTCATGAGAGAGCTATATTA
>NW_017296091.1:767939-814276 GCF_001594075.2 Trachymyrmex cornetzi
TATATATACACATATATATTTATATTCATATAATTGTTGAAAAAGAAAATAAATCTTATGAGAGATAAATGTTAGTTTGACCCGTTCCACTTACATTTCGATAAAAATACATTCAATCGATGTATTGTATTTTTGTGTAAACTTTTTTTAATATATCACGGCGCATGCTCTGTCAGCTCACGTCGCTGCATTTCGTTAGATTTCCTAACCTTCACAATTATCACTTTTAGGACTTATATGTTTTTACGCTATCGTAAGACAATTTTTACTTTTCAAACTCTAATTTTTACGGAAAAGCGTTAATTGAATACATTTCTATCAAATTTTAAATGGAACATATCAAACTAAATATTTACTCTGTCATCTTACATAATTGAATAATAATGAATCCCACTTGGATTAAATTATATTGGGTATGATAATGATTTATGTGACTAATGACAATGTGATTATACTAACATCTATATATATATCTTTGTTTTAATCTGTAATATAGATGAATGCAAATAAAATCTTTTTCATGAATTTGGTATCAATATCTTTTTCCATTTTCAGCTTTCCGTTACTTCAATCATATCTTAAAACTTTTGACAAGTATATGCAGTTATCTGACAAGTCATAATCTTGAAATTATTATCCTGGACTAAAATATATAAGGACAGTATTGATTCAGTGAGTCAAATAATTAAGCAAAACTATAAATTAAATTTAGTTTGACAGATAATATTGGAAAAAAACATTGATAGCTTGTAAGAATTTACAATATACGTCTAACAGTAATATTTTTCTTAAAGGAGATGATTTATTCCTTGCCAATTATTCGGGATTAAAACAAGAACGATATAATTGATTCATTGAATAAGGCAAAGCTGCAAATTAAATTCGATCTGACAGATGATATTGGACAATAAAAGCAAGCTTTATATACATATTAATAACTTGTAAGAATTTACAGTGATTGACTTAATTGTGTCTGACAGTAATATCTTTCTCAAAAAAATTATCTATTTCACACAACAAGCGGAATAATGAACAATTATAATACTAATATCAAACTGTTCTTATTGATAGTATTTGTAAATTAATGATAATATTTTATGATAGACTGTATTTTTGTTTCCATTGTGGATATATTATTGTCCTCTTAGGCTTTATTCTCTGTCAGTATGCTTGCGATATCAAGAAGTTTATGTCAGAAAAACCTTCAGCAGAGTTATTTTTTTAATTGCTCTATAAGAACTTGCCATCGTACCTGGACATATAAGAGATCTCTCATTCAAGATAAAACTGACCATAGAAAGCCACAGTACTTAAAATTGCAAAAATGTGACTTTCGTACTACACAAAACTTGCATGTTCCACCATTAGTGGCTATGCTTTTACGTCCTGTCTTACGTATTAGTGCGTTACTCATGGGACGCAGTATGAAGAAATGGTGGGCACGCAAGTCTGGGAAAGAAAAAGAGGAATATAAGCGATGGTTTAGGGAAAGAAGCAATGTATTTCTAGGTAAGATCTTTAGGGATTACTAAATTACAATAACATATGTTATTTTATCTATATTTCTTTATTTTTTACAAGGTTGTTTTGGACTGTATAGCCTTATATTGGCTATTTACTACATAACTCATCTTAAAACTGATCCATTAACACAGCGTTTAAGATTTATAATTTTTAACAAGGAGCAAGAGAAGAAATTAGGAAAAATGATTCTTGAAGCTGTAAGTAAATTATTTACTTACGTAAATATCGTAATGTAAAAACATATTTCAAAACCTTCACAGATGTTTGTAAGAAATATCCTTTAAAAGTTTATATTATATAACAATCTTACATTTTGCTTAGCATTTAGATGTTCATAAACGAGATTTGGTACCACATTCTCATCCAGCTTACGAAAGACTCGTAAGAGTGATTGAAAAAATTCGTATAGCTAATGGAGATTTAAAATCAATGAGAGATACACAGTGGACTCTAACTGTTATTAATACACCATTAACAAACTCGTATATCTTGCCGGTACGCACATTATCAATATTATACAGCAATATATTAGCTATAAAAAAACTATTTTTACTTTGCTTTCTTTGTCTTTATTTCTTTTACTTCATAGGGTGGAAATATCTTTATATCTTTAGACATTTTAAAAATTATCGAAAATGACGACCAATTAGGTATTATTTTAGCCCATGAAATGGCTCATTCGTTGCTATCACATTCCGTAAGTAGTAACATGAATATTTTTTATGTTAATTTATAAAGTAATCGATGATTTTTATCAATAGCTCGAGGCACTATCGAATCAACTGTTGTGGGACTTTTTAATAGCAATACCTATATTATTAATTTGGGCATTATTTCCTGATATTACAGCTGCTATAATTCATATGATAGGGGAACGAATTGTGAATGTCGTGTACAATCTTCCATTCCATAGAATTTTGGAGAATGAAGCTGATGAAGTAGGACTTAAACTGGCTGCAAAAGTATGTTATACAATGACATAATAGAATTCAATATTATATTTTACATTTTATTATTATTGTTCATATGCATTTATACAAAAATTAACAGTTATATATGAATTAGAGTATCTATTATTTATCTATTCTTTGTACAGGCTTGTATTGATATTCGTGAAGCTGTTGTATTTTGGGCTACAATGAGGACACTTACAGAAATGCATACATTACCTCCAGAATTGCCATGGATATCGACACATCCTGCTCATGGGGACAGAGAGAAGAATTTAAATCAAACCATGACAAAAGCATTAGAATTGCGAAAGGATTCAGGGGTATGTCATTTATCTTTTGTAATTGTTACTGTTGACTTTATTGTACTATTTTATAAACTATCTGCTATCTCATACAATTACTTATTATATAATTGCATAAATAACATTGTATTTTATTAATTTTATTTATTTATAATGAAATATATATATATATATATATGTATAATGTATGTACATATACAGGGTGAATCAGAGTCGTTGAACCAACTTTTTACCCTATGAGAAAATTATCGACTTCATACCTAATTGAATTATAACGTGTGCAGTCAATTATTTTCTCATAGGGTAAAAAGTTGGTTCAACGACTCTGATTCACCCTGTATATATATTTTATAAAAACTTCCTAATTTGATTTACAGTGTCCATTGCTGCCTGCAGTAGATCCAAGAGATAAATTTTACAAACGATCACCAAAGGAACAAGAGCTTTATTTTAAACAAAGAGGAATAATTAAAGATGAAAACTAGAAAACACTAATATCATTCTGTCACTGTGCCTGAAGCTTGATTTTTAATCAAAATCTTTATGGTGTAAATATAAAACATATTTTTATGTAATAAAATAACACTATATATAATAAAAAATATATGTAATATTAACATATTAAATTTATAATGTATATATAATAATATAAAATTTGTAATCAATTAAATTACAAGTAACATAGTACATCTAATGAATATTTTATATATCATATAATATTATATGATTTTTTCTTTTTGTGAAAATATCTATATCTTTTATTAATTGTTACACAACAAAAGATTAGAATTACTAGAACTATAATATAGACTATATTTTATGCATAATATATGTTTTGTTATTTTTCTAAAGATTTCCATAAAGATTATTTATAATTGTTAATATTGTTATGGAATCACATACTGCATTCCGTGAGTGCGAATTTTGGACACTGTGTGTATTATATATATTTTATACGATTGATTTAAGTCTCGTATATTAATATGAACGTGTTGTGTAAATAATGTATGTTATTTTGTTGTCTCGATTTATGAAATTTATTGACAAGCTTGTTCTCATAAAATATAAATACACGATTATTTTAAATACTAAAATTTATGTTTGAGAATAAAGTACATTTTTAATAAATATGATTTATTAATTGCTGTATATTATCTTCTGTCAGTATTAATTTAAGAGCATTTATGAATAATAGAAAATATGTTAATTAATATTAGAATGACGAATACTATGTGATTTGTCGCGATTATCTTATCATCATCCTTCCTGTTCTTCTGATAGTATATTATTTCAAAACTAGTTAGTGATTTATCACGTTATTTCTTATTAATTCCTTTACTGAGTTGGATATACATATTACATTTTTTATACTATATAAGAAATAATTTTATATTGTTTTCATTGTGCAGTCTTATACATAATTAATTATTTGTTTGAAATTACTTATTGTTTTTTCATGTAGTGATAAAAGTTCGTGACGAAGTGTTTCATCTCAACGACAATGAAATTTACATTATTATTCAATCTGCTAATTGTGTCTGCGTATAACATTGATACAAATTATCCAATTTTATATCCGAACAGTGCGAATAATGCGGATCAGTATCTGTACACAAAATTCGAACATAGTTATTTCGGTTATTCAGTGTTGCTACATCATGACTTACAGAAAAATATTTCATGGTAATATGTATTAATTCAATATATTATTTTAACATTTGTAGAGCTATATATATACTAGAAAATGAGATAATCCTAGATAACAACGTATCTGTCTTGTTGACATGTGTTTGCTAAGCATGCATTGCTAAGTATGTGTTGTTACCAAAATTATGGCAACTGAGTCCTCAGTTGTTGGCAACTTGATGCCTTCACGATCTGATAATATTAAGTAGCAACTTGCCAGCAATTTGACAACTTTAAACTCATCATCATCAAAATTCGTACTATTGCCATGCATCAAATTGCCATAATAATATGCAGCATCATACAATGCTGTCGTATTACCGACAACGCACGATAACATTGACGCAGCTATCTTGCTGTTAAACTGCTGGCAATACATATACACATTATTGTCTGCATGTTGCTACAATGTCGGTATATTCGAAATCGTTGAAGACAAATCTACAGCAAGTTGCCAGCATCATAAGCAATCACAGATTTGTGAGATTTTGCTGAGACATGCTGTGCTATCCGGGATAAAAAGATTTTGGAGTATTCAAAAACTATTTCAGAAAAGATATCAAGTTTATCGAGTATTGACGCAAATTTAATTAATTCTGTTGCAATATATTTACTAGCCAATTTCTGTGTTTCTTTTTCCTTTTTTTTCTTATATTTTTTACTTTATTACAATACATTCTTTAGCTTTTTTACATAATTTTGTTGTACGTTTTTTTTTAATAATTTTGTGTATATAATAATTTTTCTTTAGAAACACATTTCTAAAACGACTAGAAAACAAAATATAATCGTTATTTTATTTATTACTTATAAAACTTAAAATATTGAAATATATACATATATATATTTTTTTTAACAGGTTGTTTATAGGAGCACCTCGTGGAAATTATACGCAGAAACAATCGACTTTTAGACTTTTAAACGAACCTGGTGTAGTTTATCGATGCAGTTTACCGGGTTCATGTGTAGAGATTAAACCGACTTTCATGAAAGACGAAGAAGTATATGTAGACCAACTTAATAGACACGTGTATGTAAAGAAGGAACATTCTTGGTTCGGTGGTGCAATGTCGATAGAAAAGTACAGCGGTTTCCTTACGGTATACATGAAAAATATAACGGGAATTAATTAAAGTTGTTATGATTTAAACATTTATATTTATAATAAGTTTTCTCAAGAAATTAGAGTTCAATTCCTTAATAAAATATTATTGCTCCAAAGTAGTCAAATCTACTGAAAATATAGATTATGCAAAGCATTTTGCTATGAATTTTGTGGAAATGTAGAATGTTCTAGCAGAATATAACTGCAGATTGCAAAAATTTAGAAGAATCTTATTTTGCAATATATTTAAATATTTTATTAAAATTGAATCTAGAAGTTATATTAATACATAAAATAAATACATGCATTATAATATGTAATGTTTAAAATATATATTAAGACTTTTAATTCTTGTGTTATAAACATGTTCTTCAACCGTTATTGAAACAGTTTAAAGTCTAAAATTTTGCGAACATTTTGAACAAAAAAAAATGTTTTGTTTGTATAAAAAAAATATAATTATTTTGTTTGTTTAAAAAAAATATAATTTTTATTTTAAAATTAAATATGTATCTTAAATAAATTTTACTTGATTAAATATTTTATATATATTGCAGATATGTGCTCCACGTATTATTCTTAGAATATTCACATTCAAGAGTACGAAATACGTGGATACTTTGCAAGGCATGTGTTATAGTGGTGAAACGTCATCGGTAACATTAAAACCGGAAAATTCTGAAATTACATCTTTTGGTAATTATTTTTTTATCATTATTTTGACTCTGGCTGCTAATGATCGATGAATTTTTGCTTACTCAGTATAGTCTGCAGCATGTAAAAATGCATGTAATTTGCCTATTTGCAAATTATTGCAAATAGGCTTAATCGGCCCTTAATTTTTTTTTTAACAATCGATTTTTGTTTTAATATATATCTTATATTGATTCGTCTATAATATATTTTTTTGTTTAAAAATAAATTTAAGGATCACATATAATATTACATTTATTAGATTTCAGCAAAAATACATGGTATGATCCAATCCATGGTTTCTCCGTTGCCTTTGCGGTATCTTTACGGATACCTTATTTACAGGTACGTAATTATAATTGTTTAATTTAATATATTATTATAAATCATTAATTCTCATTCTTTCAATATAATATTAATATCATTTAGTCAAATATTATTGCCATTTGTCTACGGCTTTTTTTTTTTAAGAAACAATATAGATCAATAAGCCGTATTGTTGGAAGACCAAATGACAACATTATAGGTAGTGTCAATATAGGACGTTTTCGGATGTACAGGTTTAATGAGATTTATAGAAAAACTACAGATAATATACCGATATATGATGATCTATCAAAATTTGGTACGAATTCTATGTAACAAATAAAATTTCTATGGCATGATATATACGAAAACAGAATTTGATTAAGCTCTATATCATAATAGGCTATGCGGTAACATCAGGATATTATTTCCACCGAAATCAACCCCTTTACGCTTGTGCGGATCCAGGATGGAATTACATAGGGCAGGTAAAGCATTCCATTTATATTATTTATTCAGGAAAAACGTTCCATCTCTTCCGGGAAGAGGAGATCATAGCATGTGATATTAAACGTTATATGATAGGTTGTTATAGTTGATATGGACGGAGATTTTATACCCCTAGTTACGAATCTTCGTGGCAGTGACATCGGCGAATTCTTTGGAGCCAGCTTAGCCAGCGGTGATTTAAACAACGACGGTCTATACGACCTTGTTGTCGGAGCTCCACATTGGGGGAATGATAACGGCAGAATTCACATATATCTGGGCAGCTCAAAGGTATAAATTTTATTATTGTATGAACCAAAACTCTCCAATACATTCTAGTATGTATAATTTTATCAATTTCTAAATAAGCCGCTTTAGTTCTATTTAGCTCAGAAATTATAAAAATAAATAATATATATTTTGTTAAATTGTTTATTTTGATATAGAAAGAGTTCGAAGCAGCCACGATTCTAAAAGGTGCCAGAGAAGATGCACAGTTCGGTTACGCAGTAGCAGTCGGTGATGTGGATGGAGATGATTTTTGTGGTAATTAATCAAAGCTGTAATTAATTTAAAAACATTTCAGCGTCAGAAAGCTCATTATAAAAATAAATGCGCTATTTTTGCTGAATTTCAGATATTATAGTAAGCGCTCCTTGGGAAGAATCCGGAGCAATTTATATTTACAATGGCGACACAAGTTTAAAAGATAAAGTAAGACCTACAATGTCACAAAGGATCACAATGCAATCTTTTAGTCATAATCCTTCGACGAAAGGAATGAACATACAAACGTTTGGATTTTCGATATCTGAACCGATCGATATTGATAACAATGGGTTAGTAAATTATTATGCAACTTTGATTTATTCATTATATTAAATTGTATTTATATAGTTAAAAGGAATTCATTATTTGCATTTTGTTATATTTTAGTTAAGTCTGGAGGAATTTTATTAAATTGTTGTTAATTCTGAACTATTTTCATTCTTAAAATTAATAATAGCAATTAGTAAAGCAGTAATTTTTTAAAATATTGAACCGTTGTTCTTTAATTTTGAATGAACCAGATAAATATATAAGATATTAAGGGTTGCAAATAAATAACTACATATGCTAATATTTAAATATATAAATAATATTTTGATTAAAAATTACGATTATTTTACGTTAAATTATTTCCAAAGTCAGTATCTATATCTTTGTCGTTTATATATATAGGTACGCAGACATCGCGGTAGGCGCATATAAATCAGGACATGTCATAGTACTTCGGAGTAAACCCATTGTAAGAACAAATTTAACTGTATATACCATTCCAAGCACTTTACAAAGGAACATAAGTAACTTTTTAGTTGAAGCGTGTGTTGAATATCAAAACTACAACATTACAAATATACATGGTATGTTAGGAAGCGTCATAGGTAATAATTACATAAATCTCAATTTATAAAAAAAATTTGCAGCTTTCAAAGTCTCTCTTATTATGGACCAAAAATACAAACGTACTAAAGAGACTTCATTAGAAATGTACTCAATGGATGTTTCCATTCATACGTGTGTGAATGCTACTATTACTCTTTCGGTAAATACAGCAAACATTGATACTTACAAAATCTAACGCCTGATTTTTAATAACGATGATTTTTAATAACGATGATATTTTGTAGAATGATATTCAAGATTTTATTGAACCGATTACCATTTATGCATCTCATGATTTTACGTACAATGATTCATTTGAATTTTGTAAGACCTGCCCTGTTGAAAGCAAAAATAATAAAATGATGAGCGTGCACGTTTTGCTTCCTTTCGACATTGAATGCGGAGAGGATAGAGTCTGCAATTCCAACATACATGGAACGATGAAACTTTGGGGGGTCAGGCAAGTGACATTTAACATCGAGTGCAATATTGAATTTCTTCGAGCAATTGTTTACGTTTACCTTAATAAAATATAGGGAAAATAATACTTGGATAATTGGTTCCAATGACATCACTTTAGAAACACATTTAAAGAATTATGCTGAGCCGGCATATCTTACAACAATCGTGTTTACTCTACCGAAGGAGATAGTACTTCGTAGTATCTTATCATTTTGTGAAGAAGACACAGACGAAGATATCCTGACGGTTATTTGCAACGTTGGCAACCCATTTGGAACAGATGAGCAGGTAGAAACGCTGGCTTGACCATTTTAGCCATAACTATAGGCTATGTATGACTTAATTATAAATGTTATTAAACATCACAGAATCAATATGATTCAATAAAAGATTTAATTAATAATTAAATTTTCTTCTATTATTTTAATGAAATTTCTTAAGAAAAAATGAAAATCTTTCTCTCGAGAAATTTAACAAATTTCTTACAGAAAGTTGTGAAACTCGATTTAGATATGAGACATCTGACCAACGGTTCTTTGCATGGACAAGTTCTGGAGTTCTTTACGGAGATACGAACTCGCAACACAAATAATGGCACGCATATGATTAAATTACCGTTGATTTTACAAAGTGAAGCTTTTTTATTGTTAAATGGGTCAGTATACTTCAGGAAAAAGAAAGAATATGTAATGAATCTTTGATGATGACAGCTGTGTCGTGTTGCAGAAAAGCGATTGAGAAAAGTTATTATCTACCTAATTTGGATAGTGATCGATCAAATATAGTTTTTCAACACGTTTATCAAATAATGAAATTCGGTGAGACACCTATAGAAGAGGCGCGACTTATCGTCAATCTACCAACGGCTATACACAACTCAGATTCTCCTATATTTTTGTATAAGCCGCGAGTGAGTATTAAACTCACATTAATATCTAATTTTTATATAAAAATAATTTATTTTAATCATTTTGATATAAATAATTTGATAACAAAACATAAAAAAAAATTTTAATAAATAATGAAATTGTAGTGTACATGCGATAAATGTATATATAAAGGATGACAATCAAAAAGTTGTCAAAATTAATTTTAATGGAAATGACCAGATTTTATGACATTACTTTTATACTTTAATACGTAGAATATTGAGGAAAATTATTTATGTAAAAAAATTAAGTGTTTTTATCTAAAAAAAGAAGTGACTTTTAATACGATTCGCCAGTCAAACTTAAATTATATAAGTCTTTTTATGCCCCACTTAAAGTGATATATAAATTTTTCTC
Organism: Trachymyrmex cornetzi; assembly: GCF_001594075.2. NCBI lineage: Eukaryota > Metazoa > Arthropoda > Insecta > Hymenoptera > Formicidae > Trachymyrmex > Trachymyrmex cornetzi. The sequence continues at coordinate 778,171 of NW_017296091.1, forward strand.
TAAAACATTTTTCTCAAAAATTTTTTGTTTTCAAGTTATTCAGTTAAAATACTTAAAATAAATGTCGTAAAATAATATATATGTATATGTACATAATCCTGTAAAATATCACAGTAACACATATAATATCATATATACATATGTAACGATTCTTAACGATTTCCTACATGCGAGGTGTCTAACAATTTTTCCAGATTTATGTATCTGGAAAATATTACGACTGCTTATCAAATGGAGTGAATCTGATGAATATGCAGCAGGAATTTTTAGGAGAGACAGCGTCAGATGCATCTAATTTATATAATCTAGACTATAATAACGAAACGCTGCAAAATGCGACGCATGATGTATTCAAAAGAAATGCGGACAATTACATAATAACATTTGGTGCTCATATCTTACAAACATTGTACATTTTGAGAATGACGACGTCCAAAGATTCGAACGGTAATCTAACAATCCAAGAACGCGATATCGTATACGTGAACTGTTCGACATATGGTGTGAACTGTTCGACGATATACTGTGATCTGAATGCGTTAAAAACACAACAGGATATCGGGAAATTAGTGATGAGATTAATTCTCAATACCACAAAGCTCAAAGGTAATGATTGAACAAAAAAAAGAAATATTTTTATACGTAATCTACGATTGCCATTCTCTATCATTTTTTTAACGCGCATAATTATTTTAAGATCATTTTAATTTGTTTAACGAAATGAAGATTGTGAAAATCAGCACAGATGCTTATGTCGAAATCATAAAACCGGCAAATAGGATTTTTAGGATGAACGAGAGGTAAATATTTTTAAAAGTTGTCAAAATGTTGATTATTAATTATCTCGTAAATTCTGAAAGATACTGCAGTTTAAGGAACATTTATGTTGTAGACACAATACGAATGTCACGACAGAATTTCATAATACAACGAAGACGCAGAAATTGCAACTTTTGGTTGTACTTGTGTCAGTTTCATTAGGTCTAATATTATTATGTATCGTTGTTATTATATTAAATAAGGTAAATTTTTTATACTATCATTATATATCTATATATATCATTATTATTCTAATATAGTATGTTTTATTCGTCTATTATTGTTTATTAATCACAGCTAGATTTTTTCAAGAGGACAACGAAAGAAGAACTGTTCACTTTAAAATCTGATGAGGTACAAAATAAATACAATAAAATCGATAGATTAATCATGCTGAGAATTAACATGAAATCGTTTATTTATAGACAATAGAAGATGCAAAGAAAGATACAGCCGAGTAAAGAAGATATTTCGTATACTTAATTTAATTCATATAAATAGATATACTCTTTTGGATATATATAATATGAGTTTATATAATTTTTTTTAGAATTCTATCTTTCTTAACATTCAATGAATAACAAAGATTAAAAAACATTTGTGCTGTCACTAAATGAAAAGCATCAGCATTATTCTATACCTTCTACCAAACCAGAAGAGCCTCAAGATCACCTTTCCCGCATACTTATCATACTGGTCTTTTGAATATATCAGGAATCTAAGTTGTTCTTATTATTAACTTTCAATTAATAGTGCAAGGTCGCTGCGATTCATCTTGTTTTTATAATATTTTAAAAGTTATGTTCTTAGATTTGCGTAACTTTATTGCTTAAAATAAAAAATATTTTTTATTGTATATATTTATTTATTTTTCTTATTTTATTTTTTGGAATAGAAATTCTGCACGATTAACGACGTATTTTTGTGTAACTAACTAAAGATTAAATATATTTGTAATCAATATTTCAATTTATATATTACATGTATACTTATCAATTAATAGCATCGATAAAAAATATACAGATAACTGAAAAAGAATAAAATAATTTTTAAGCATTCAATTTTTAATTTTTCCATATATAATTATTAGTGATTTCATGTTATTTTATATAATAAGAAATTCATATTTTATTACAACTCTAATGTGGATCTTATACGATCAATAATATTGATCGGTAATATTGTCAGTACACATTAATGTTTTTACAACCTTATGCGATCAATATTGATAATATTTCAGCTTATTTTTGTGCACATTACGGATCTGACAAGGTCAATATTAGTATAAATATTGACATATTATCGATTCGGATTTCTTAATTCTCAAGCATTATCGTGGTAAGGAAAGGGAATCACATTATGGTAGGGGATATCACTGTGGTAGGAGATACTGATGCTATATGAAGAAATTCGGATCACTATTAGTAGCTACGTTCGACACCGTGAATCTGAGGCATTCGCTTGCTCTTCCATCTTGAAAATCGTTTGGTAATTAACATTTTTCTATTGTATTATTTTATTCGTATGTTATTTTTCTATACTCACTACCTGTTAGCTCGGCATCTCAGATTTACAATATCGAACGCAGCTAATATTCTATATAAATTTATCAATACTAACCACACATGATCAATAAAATTGTCAGTATTTGTTGGTCAGTATTAATAGTGAAAGACATCTAAAAGGCAATATTTCTTATTTCCTTTGTGTCTAAGGAATTTTTTGAGAAACAGCTTTCCGGGTCAAAGTTTATATAAATAAGAAATACATGATTATAATAAAATATCATTTTTTTAATTCATATTATGATCAAGTATTGCCCGTAAACAATTCTTATTACATCGATGCCACTTATTATTAACAGAAGTATTTACATTATGTATATCATGCAAGTTTTTTTCACATCGTTATAATTTATTAATAACATTAATAATTTTATGACATTTACTCATTTTCTCTCTCTTACGGAACACAAATAATAATGTTTATTTATGTAACATTCATTATCAATAGATTTTTTTCTATTTGTACAACTTACACAATTTTGTACATTCGCACAAATATTACGAATTAAGGATACATTACCGCTCGAAAGTATTGTATTTGTCTCGAACTTGTATATATCTTTTTTATACATCAAAATCTAATTTTACTATAAGACAATACTTTTTTTTACTAATGGACAAATACTTTTAAGCAGTAGTGTATCTATTAATCATTTTCTTCGCACATTTATCAACATAAAAAGGAATATTTAGTTTTCTGATTCACATTACACAATTTCTATACTCTATGTTTGTAAATTTTGGATACTTTGCGCATATCATTAAGCAGTCAAAATGCATACAACATATTCTTTTTTTTTTTATTAAAATTGTCGCATCCAGTATGTGAGTATAAATTATTTCTCTTTGCTTTTTCTCATTATTTAGGCGTTTACGATATCATAATCTCCCACATTATTAAGTTGTCATTAATATGTGTGATATGATTCAAATATATATTTAACAATACATCCGCATCCACACACCAAAGATTGTTGAGTTCTTCCTTTTAAGCACACAGAATGTCTCTTAATTCAAGAGCAATGCAGGAACATCCACTGTGACGATATAAGTTGCGCACATATATCGTGAATTGTAGACTGTGATGTGCTTAATCAACTGCTGTATCTCTCGCACAGATTTACTCACTTCGTTCCTAGTAACGAAGTCTATATTCGAGTGACACTGAGTTCTTCTGCAAGTGTACCAGATGATATCTGGGATTCGACAGCAATTTGATACTTTCTGAGTATTCACATAACGTGTCCCTGGACTTCGTGAAATCTCAGTCAGAAGTATCAGGATATTGTTCTGAAATTTTTTGACCATCATCCTGGTATACGATGTTTCTAACTTTTCGTGGTGTGTGTATACATGATATGGAATTCTAACAGTCTCAATAAGATAAAAATTAAAAGTTGCGTTTTACACATACGCAAAACTAACGTATATCGCGATATATAAAAAAAATTGAATTTATCACGAATATTTCCCAGTCAAATAATTCATACTCACATAATGTAAACGAGTTGTTCTACTTAATATATACCTATTTACAGATGCATGAAACTTATATAGTATTATTTGCAAATTATAAAAAGCTATTTAATTACAATATACATGTATCGCTATACATGTATACAAAGTGACAATTTTGAGAAATTGTTAAATTATACTTTCTATAAAATTGTACTATCCGTCTCCTTAAAGATCATTATGCATTATTTGATACATTTAAATATTCTGTTAATTGAATTATTGTTATACTTGAAAATTTTATAAATTTAAACGTGTATGTAAAAATCTGACTTTTATCTGTGCAATAAAATTCAATTAACAGAACAAAAACATAATTCTATGTCCGAGAAACTATATAATTTTAGATACATAGAACAATATCTTTCTTTTACTCAATCTGTTAGATGTAATCTGTAGATATAAAATTTCTTGAGTTAACTGTACGGTGATGTTAGATATAAATAGTTACAGAGAATACTTTTGTACAGGTACAAACTAAGATCTTTTTCTCTTTAAAGAGGAAGACACTTTTTGATTTTTTTATATGCGTGAAATATATATATAGCGCACGAAATATCCATTTATTTATCTAATTTTCAAGCTTTGGTAATTCTATATCACTTCTGTATTAATTTTGTTCAGAATAAATATATCACATATATATCAAATGGTATGATTTCGTGCGTCACTCTGTATATACTACATATACTGTACAGAATCCAACTTTCCTTTATGATATAAAAATCTTTTCTATAAAATCTATTTTTATTTTTTTTTTTTAAATAAAACGTATTAATACCCTTTTATTTGTTTTACCTGTAAGTTTAGTTTAACCTATATACATATATATATTATATATATATATATATAATGAAATATAAATTTTTCTTTATGTATTTTTTATAAATTGAAAAAATTCGTACTTTAGAAATCGAACCTACATTGCAAACGCTTATAAACGTGTATAGAAAATAATTATTATAAATTTTTTACACCAACACAAATGTGGTATGTAATTCTTTTTACATACCAAAAAATATTAAAACCTGCGAATCGAATATTGATAACAAAATATTACTTGTTACATGTAAAATGACTACGATATTGTTTTCCCATATTGATCATATCAAGAATCCGATTTGTCTTGCTTTTAGGTGTACATTGTAATCTTTGATTTTAATTTATACATTATATATTTATCAATTAACAGCATCAATGAAAAGTATATAAATGATTAAATAAAAAAATTTTTTTTATTTTGGGGAATATTCAGCTAGTCATTTTCATTATATATAATGATCAGTAATTTCATACATCATACATATGCCCAAAAATTTTTATATTTTTATATTTTTTTTTTATACTACAACTAATACTCTAATATTTATATTTCAAATCAAATAAATCAAAAATCATATATGTACTATGTAAACAAGACAAAAACAATTCTATGTATGTATCTAAAGTACTTTTCTAATACCGTTATATTATGTCTTAATATGTTCTTCTAGTACTTTTCTTTCTTTGCAAAAATTAAAAACTGTCTTTTGTTACCAAAGATTAACAAGTAATAAATCCCAGACAACACGCATTGTCTAGAAGACGCCTTTATGATGTTTTACTATTTAAACGTGTATGTTCTAAGAGAGACGTCTTTATGACGTTTTTACGACGTTTTTTTAGAAGTGCATGTTATTTGGAGGAGATATCTAGATGTTTTCTATTCGCAGGTTCTGATATAGGATCTGATTTAAATATATTCGTGGAAAATATGAGAAAATTGCCAAAAATCATAATAGAAAAATGGGTGCATTCAACAGACACGACAGTTAAATTAGTGCTTTTGATATATTCTTATAAATTTATTACATGATTAAAGTGTCTATTGCAATCGCAGTACTTACTGAGCGCTCACTCAAGTGCTGTGTCTGGTGAATGTGACTAATGATCTTTCTGATCAAATCATTTTTGTTGATATTTCTTACTATTTGATATTGAGATTGTAATTTAATTAAAATTATGATTTTTGACAACTTTCATGTGGATATTTATGCGCAATTTCATAAGCTCAATGTAAAAAAGACGATTTTATACATGTAATAAATTCCAGACAACAGGCATTGTCTAGAAAACCTCTTTATGATGTCTTTTAGATATCATTTAAACATTATGTTTTAAGAGAGACATCTTTATGATGTTTTTTATTAAGTCTTTTAGACATGCATGTTGTTTGAAAAATATGCTGATGTTTTCTATTCGGGTTTTGATATAAGAAATAAATATTTTCGTGAAAAACAAATATGAAAAATTTGCTAATCATAATAGAAAAATGGACGCGTTCAACAAACACAACAGTTGAGCAAGTGCTTTTGATGCATTCTTCTAGATTTATCACATAACTAAAATTGTCGTATTCTAATTACAGTAATTACTGAGCGCTCACTCAAGTGCTGTGTTTGGTGAATGCGGCCAATGATCTTTCTGATCATATCTTTCTTACTTTCTTAATAATATCTCATACTAATTGTATGATATTGAGATTGTAATTTTAATTAAAATTATGATTTTTAACAACTTTTATGGAAATCTATTACGCGCAATTTCATAAATTCAATGTGAAGAAGACGGTTCTGTATATATATCTAAAGTACACTTTTATAATAGTTATATTAATGCGTCTTAACATGTTCCTTTTTCTAGTACGTTTTTGCAAAAATAAATTGTCTTTTGTTGCCAAAAATATAAAATTTACAAGTAATAAATCCCAGACAAGACGCATTGTTTAGAAGACCTCTTTATGATATATTTAAGGTATCATTTAAACATATATGTTTTAAGAGAGACGTCTATATGATGTTTTTATGATGTCTTTTAGACATGCATGTTGTCTGGGAAATATCCTGACGTTTTCTATTTGGGTTCTGATGCAAGATTCAAATAAATATATTCATGAAAAACAAATATATAAGAAAATTGCCAAAAATCATAATAGGAAAATGAACGCGTCAACAAGCACAACAGTTAAGCAAATACTTTTGGTATATTCTTCTAGATTTATCACATGACTAAAGTGTCTGCTCCAATCATGATAATTATTGAGCGTTCACTCAAGTGTTGTGCCTGGTGGATGCAGCCAATGATCTTTCTTTCTGATCATATTTTTCTTGCTAATAATATTTCTTACTAATCACTTGATACTGAGATTGTAATTTTAATTAAAATTATGATTTTTAGCAACTTTCATGAGGATATTATGCGCAATTTCGTAAATTCAATGTAAATAAGACAAGATTCTGTTTATGTATCTGAAATACTTTTCTAATACAGTTATATTAATGTCTTAATATGTTTCGTTTAGTACTTTTTTTTCTTTGTAAACGTTCATAATCTTTCGTTGCCAAAGATATGAAATTGGCAAATAATAAATGGAAAGCGCCTGAAACGCCTTTTCCAGACAACACGCATTGTCTACAAGACCTCTTTACGACGTCTTTAGACATGCAAGTTGTCTAGAAAAGACATTCCAGGCTTTCTATTCACGATGCAAAATGCAAACAAGTATACCCAAGAAACAAATACAATATATACGGAATGAAATGGAATGAAGTTTTATGTGTTACAAGAAATTCGGACTTACAAATTATTATCACAGTGATAAGATTTTCTTACTCACATGTCTTTACTTCGCAAACGCTTGTGGTGGTATCTGTCCACGTTTGAAAAACTCTTGGAAGGCAGCGATTGCATTGTCGTAGATCCACTGCGTTTCTTGTAAGCACTTCAAACTCCATTCCAAATTCATATTCGTCTGCTGACTCAACATCAACGTCATCTGCTTCTTTACTTCGTCATCGAGTTCCGTTGGTACAGGAGGTTTTGTTACTTCTGGGGAACTCAGCGTCTCCGTTTCTGGCTGAGTTTGCTGATTCAACTGATTCAGTTGTTGGTGCAACTCCTTCAATTGCGTCTCAGATGGTTGACTAATATGCAACTGCTCATTTCGAATACAATATCCTTCACCTTCCGGGACGATTATGAAGGTGCGGTTGAAATAGCGAATGAACTCTTCCTTGTTATCGAGTTGTTGGAAGTAGCCCGTTATCGTAATGAACATAATTGTTTGCTGTGGATAAATAAAAATAAATTATGAGTATACCTTTGTCTTTTATATATTTCTTTATCTCTTATATATCTCTTCTTTATCTCTTATATAATATATGATAAACGATTTATTATATAATATATGACACATTACAGTATATGACCATGTAGTAATAAATTACTTACTGTTACAAGGGAAAGGTCCATTGTAAAAGTATTCAGCAAATGCCTTGTACGCGGCATTTCTGATATGAAAGATACAACAGGTAATCTACCCTGTTTCAAAAATTTTTGTCTTCTAATCGTATCATTGATTCTGAACAAGTTTCGATTCTCCAAGTAATATCCATTTAACCTGTAACAAAAATAATTTTTCTAATTAAGATTATGGTTGAACAATTTCTGATTGTATCATCACTTAATACTAAGAATATTAAGAATATATCCATAGCACAAGAACACTTAAAATAATTCTTTAGTCTTTTCTCGTAATATAAGAACTTTTTTTAAGAATAAGTTTATATTAACATGTAGAGACATTCCAGTGTCTTTTCGAATTTTTTCAGCATATGGATTTTCTTAATTTTCTAAAATAGCTTAAATCTTTTAAAAAGGAAGGTTTTAGATAATTTAATCGCGAACAAAATATGAAAAATTTGAACTATATTCTTTATATAAAGAATTGAAAAAAATTTTGAAATTAAAAATATGAAATTTCGTTATATCATTTTTGTACAAGAATATAAAATGTTCATAAATTATTCTATGTAGATTATGTATTGCTCGTAATCAAAATTTTGATTAATCAACGACTTTTGCAAACATTTTCTTTGACAGTTATTTACAATTACTTTCTTTTTCATATTACTTTACATTTTATTCATTATTTTTAATTTGAAAGATATCAATGGCTACACAAAAACTTCTGTATTGAAAGATAAAAAGTTACGAAACTCCCTTCCTTTTTTAAGAATAAAGAATTTTCTTATTAAAGAGAAAATAAAACTTTGCAAAGTTGCACAATACTTACTTGTTATTGTTATTAGAAGTGTTTATTGTCATGCTAAAGAATGCATGTTCATTATATGCATCCAGTAGAGGTTGGCGATTTTCACTATCAAATATCGTGAAATATTGTTGTAAAAATTGACTAGCAATTTCTTGTGCTTTTACATCAGCGACGAACATTCTTTGCGATGGAGGAGTCTTGGCAGCTTCATCCACCACATCGAAGACAATTGGTCGCGGTAATTCTATGCCATCCTGTCAAACAGCATAATAAAATGTATTATTATATTATTCTTGAGGCTTCCACAGGTGCTTTCTATATAAAAATTATGCGTTTCGCGGGTTTTCTCCGTATCCAGATCCATTCTTGGTATGCCAACGCTTGGTACACCAAGTATCAAGCTGCTCCTCGCCCTGATGAAGTGGACTGCAAGTGAAATGTTGGCATACCAAGAATGGATCTGAACACGGAGAAAACCTGCGAAATGCATAATTTTTATTACTATATTATACTTATCTAACATAAATTTTTATTATGCTTACTTTTGTTAGCATAATAAAAATTTATGTTAGATAAGATATACAATTTGGAAAATGTAACAATCTGCATGATATACTCACTAGGCGTAGTAATCTTGGGAATCTCCTTCGAACATCACTATAATTGAAAAGAAAAGGTCCACTCGGTCCAAACGATAATAAAAAAAAAAAAGAAACACAAAGTTTTAGCATATAATACAAGAATACGAATTGTTCAATTAAAATTTCCATACGTGTGCATTTTTTAAATAAAAATTCATAAAATTTAAAGTATATAACATACACCATTGACTAGAATATTTACTGTTATGATATAACAATAATTATATATTATATATATTATTAAAATAAGAGTAAATACATACTGTTATATATATATATATATAATTAAATAGTATTTACTGTTATATATATATATATAATATAATTTATATATATATAAAATATATAAAACAGTAAATGCTATTTACTTTAATGGAGAATTAAGTTTAAATTAAAAAATGTTTACTCAGAAAGTTTTCAAAATAAATATAACACGATCTCTGCCGCAATACCATCTTATAAACAGAAAAAGAAAGAAATTAGCACATTATTTTTAATACTTTTTGTTTCTCAATAAAACAAAAAGTTACAATACATTACCTAACATAGTCATTTTGTCGAGATTTATACTTGTTACAGACAGGATTTCCGGTTAACTTCAATTCGTCAAGTTTTAGATCCTTAATAGCATCTAATTGATGAATGTCCCTGATCTGAAACGTGCAATTAGATTAAAACCGAACATTATAATGTTAATGACAATTTTTCACATATTTCTTTGTTTAAAAAAACTTACTTTGTTATCGCCGATAAAAAGAATTTTCAATTTTGAGAACTTCTTGGTTAATAGACTGAGTCTCTCAATATTGTGCAACTTATTTCCTTCCAAGTTCAAGGCTTCTAAATTTGGGATGTGCTCCGCCACAATATCCAATACAGTCATCAACATAACAGGATGGAACAATGCGCAAAAGTAGTCAGAACAAAGATCAGGATCACGATGAAACTTGGACAAATTCAAAGCGTTGGTATCTTGTACATATCTCTTCCCCATTGCTTGCTTCAATCTTTCTTTTAATTTATCATCAATATCATAAACTGGAAATCCTGGTTTCACTTTCACTTGCAGTTTAAATCCGTCACTCATTGTAATCTTATAATCACAACTTTGCAATGCAACTGCCGTCTTATAATCGTCTATGTGGAAACTTGCGTCAGTTGCTGATGTCTTGTACTGTAAGTAAATTTTTTACTTTAGCCATAAGAATTTAGGATATATATTAAATAAAAAATATGGATTTTCTAAGAAATATCACTTACTAGTATAGGTACAAAGACATCGGGCGTTATATAATTCAAAAGGGTATTTATAATAAAATCCTTTTCATATTTCTGACCATATGGTATCTGTAAAATACAAATACAATAGTAGAAATTTATTTTACATCATTGTATAAGTACTTGAGTATAATAACATAGTAATCACAGAAATATACTAACGGTAACTCTATACCAACTGGATTCTCTCAAAGGAGGAGGTCGCCTAGAACCTGACTGGCCTCCCTTGAAATTTCTATTTGGCATAGGACTGTTTCTTCCACGAGAAACATTTCGCCAACCTCTATCAGATCGTTCTCTATTATTCGGATTGAGTATTACTTGTCTCGTATTATTATTAGAAGTCATCGGAATGTCATCATCCAAATTAGCAAATGCCAAATTACGAGACATGTTGTTAGGTGTATGAGTTTTGAATGATACACGATGCTTGATTGGACCATGAGGTCTTCTATCTCTTCCTTGCCTTCCAACCCGGTCATCATGACCTTAGAATGGATAGAAATAAATCAGGAAAATTTCAACAGATTTATTTCTTTGTGAAACAATTTTTTCGAACGTGATTAATTTTATGTTGATAATCTTTAATATTCAACGATCTTTTAGATTAGAGAAATTCTCTAATTTCTCAATCAACAATATATTCCAATTTCTTAATCGTGCATATGCGAGATTCCGGATTAAAGCTACTACAGTTACACTGAGAAAAAAATATAGTCAATTTTAATAAATATTTAGTTCAATACTGCCAACTAAACATTTACTTACAGTAAATATATATTTATCCAGTAAAAAAATTGATTGTTAAAATTAACATTTCTTGAATCAAATAAATATATCTTTATATTTAATAAATATTTAGTTGGCAGGATTCAACTAAATATTTATTAAAATTGACTATATTTTTTTCAGTGTAGGAATAGATTTCCATCCCGAAATCCCGGAACTTGGTGATCGTAAAGCCGCGTATTCACCTAGCGAACGAACACCGAACGAACAGCAAACGTAAAAATTTGTATTGCTGTTTGTTAGATAAAAGTCGCACAAGTTTAATTGCTACATGGAACGAACATCGAATCTGGTCGAATATCAGTATTCCGTACAATCAAGAAAAAGAATAAACTGCTCACAAATATAAACACTAATATCATTCGCGTTCGGTGTTCGTTCGCTAGGTGTATACATGGCTTAATATGTGAAGCCACGCGTCGTACCCGAAAAAAACTGATTCATCGCGTTAATTCATTGATCAATTTCAATTAATAAATTACATCTAAATATATATTGTTCAAATATGATTTATTAAAAATTATAAGTAGAATAAGACTCCATATACTTAAAAATATTAATAAATTAAAAGGGTGACGAGCCTAAAAATACAGAAGTAGAAACTAAGAAAAATATGTGACGACAAACAATATTTGTATAAATTCGTATTTAATGCAAAAAACACAAAACATAAAAAAATTAAAAAAATAAAACAATGTAACTATAAAAAACAGACGTACGTTTCTGTCCATTTCGGACCATTTTCAATGTTAAAATAAAACAATATGACGAATAAATAACTTCAAAATATAAATTTACAAAAGAAAAATCTTATTCTAATCGCAAATTTATCATAGCTCCAAAATCAGCAATCTCGCTTACGGTAGAAAAAACATTAACTTTCCATATATGATTTATTAATTCTTTCTCCGTCCGAGATCTAGAAATTATTCCAATATCTAACAAAATATTTGGTCATATTATCTCGGTGTGATATGCTATCAATATAAAAACGAGTTTAGCATGCTTTCTTTCCGAGTAAATTATTTTCTAGGTATTGCTCGGCCGACTCTATCAATGTGTGTCGCAAAGAAGCGTGTAGCGTACAAATCACGTGAGTGCCAAAAAAAACTACGCAGTCACAGCCTTAGTATGGTGTCCATTTTGTTTCTCCGCGTTCAACGCTAATGGCCACGTAAATGAGAAAAGATGCGAGCAAACGAATGTTCTTAGATGGGGGGATTAAATGCGGGAGAAATTATCGCATGGAATAAATGTCGAAACAAACACGGAAGGTGTGTTCGCGTCGCATGCTCCAATATGCTTCTACTTTTTCCAATCGTTAGCTCCTACTCACTCAAACGCACTCGTTAGAGACGTTAGAGTGAGTAGGAGCTATGGTAGAAATGTTGAAGCATGTGACTTGTGACGCGACAAAGTCTAACGAGACGTTACAAGCACGCGAGAATCGGGTGGTTCAAGAATGCATTACGTATTGCATGATATATCATTTCATCCTTCTTCAATATTCAGTGAACAAGGATAAGACGAGAAATCATGCACATCGCGCGTAAAATGGAACGCATACCAAATCATACGTAACGGGTTATAAAACTGGAGAAGTACTCACCAAAATAACCTTTATCCTCGTTTCCTCGGTTGTTACGACCGCCCCACGACTTGTTCGACTTCTTCGGCATTTTTCTTTTGGTTTGCGTTGCCTCTTTTTTTCGGTATGAAGTGAGAAGACGAACAGCAAAGGGTCCTTTTGTCCTTTATTTGCAGCAATTTACAGCAACTTGTGCAGCTATGTACAGCAATTTGCAGCAATCCGCATCAACTTGCACAACCGAGCTCAAAAAATTCACTCCCCACGTATCACTCGAGATACAAAATATTACAAAGTACTACAAAATACTGGAAGATGACAAAATAAATCGCATCGTATAACTTCACGACTTCGTACATATAACAACCTCCAGAACTTTTGCATTGACTAATGAATCAGAACACGGCCGATACTTTCGAGAGATCGAGAACTACCAAAGCACGTCCAACACCTTCGAGAGACCGAGAACGACCCAAGCGGGAGACGCGACGCGATGCAGGACGCGGGGGCAGCCAGCGCTTGCGCGCATGCGCAGAAACGGCCATGGCTACGGAGAAAGGGATGCCAGTACAATACAAGGCTCTTGTGATTGGTTGGGACACTGGAAATTCCAAGGTACCCAAGCGCTCGAAACTACCTAGTTGCTGAGATGACTACCTTCCACCATCCTTTTGTTGCGAAATACTCGAAGTTTTAATGGCTGCGTTCAGCGGAAAAAGCAGCTTTGCAAATATGTAAAATTTTTGAATATGTTTGATTTATAACCTAATCAGAAATGATTATAAAATAAACATTAAATCAATGTCAATCGACGTCGATTTGATGCTTTCAATGTCGATTCCATTATCAGAGATAGCGAATTTTGTTGGACGCACTCAGCATCCAGTGGAGCCTTATTATTTTTGGAAAATATCTTATTCGAATAAAATATTTAAAAATTTATAATATATCTATACTTATAACGTATACTATAATAATATATTTTCGTATATTTTTCTATGCGATATTTTTCAGGAATACAACTCCAGGGACAACTCATAAGATATTATATGTTTATACTTGTTTTCTCTTTTATTTATTAGAAAATTACCACGTAGTTTATTAGAATTAAATGAAGCAACCGCCTTTTAAAAGTCTGCCTAGCTACATGTATTTTATGTATAATTATATATGTTTATGAATATGTATACGTATCTGTGTATGTTTGTTATATTTATGCATATTCATACATGAAAAATTTTTTACCGGATATGATTTTTGGATTTAACAAGTAAAATTGAAAAAATAAATATACTTCAATTGAATAATTAGGTCTGTTTTTTGTGGCTGAACTAGTGTACACTTTTGAAACTCAAAGAGAGATAGATATGCGTTTGATAATTGTTTAAAGCAAGAAAGAGAGTTCTAGAACAGTCTAGTACAGGAACAGAAAACAGACTAATTGACTCTTTTAAAAAGTACTTATACCTTTCGAGAGATTCTTCAACATTAAACATAAAAGTAGACATATTATTTTGAAAGCCAGCGTATCTTTCGTGAGATACTTGGATGATAAGCATGAATAAAAGTAGATAAGCAGGTATATTTTTCATGAGATTCTTTGATGTAGAAACGTAAAAGCCAATATAGGTACATTTTTATAAATAATTATAGAGAAAGAATCTTATATTCGGTCACAGTGGATTTTGGTGCTTAATAATATTCATATATAAATTTTTCAAAATATACATTAATAGCGCGGCGATTCAACCTTCAATTTTTGTTCTTAGAATTTATAAAAATAGACTTATTCTTTTCAATTGAATAGTTCGTCTTTTTTTAATTTTCCTCTCTTGGAAAAAAAAGAAAAATAAACGATACGAGAAATTTAGTTGAAAAGACAGACTAACACCCGTTTCCATCAATGTAGTTAAACTTTAATCTTAATTCCGCTTACTCTTCGTCCTTCTCTAGTTCAAAAGATTAGAAAAAGACGAAGAGAAAGTTAAACCGAGTTTAAAGTTAATCTATGTTGTTGGGAATGAGCATAAATCAGCTAAAATTTCAATTAAAAATTTCGACTTTTCGAGGCGTCTTTTTTCTTTCCCAAATAACAAAGTTCATTTATGTTAGTTCTTCAAAATTATAAATCAAATCTTGTTATGTCAGTACAGATTTCTGCAATTTTGAAACATTTTGGTATTTCAACTCTGCCAAAAGAGGGTCTTTCACAGCAAATATTCTTACGTTTTCTATACCCGCCGCTTTTAGCAAAAATTCCAGTCATGATTTCAGACGGGGCGTACACGTTGCATCGGATATTGTCGATTAGAAGAGATGGCTTTTAAGGCCAAAAGAGTCTTTCAGGAAAATATACCTACATCTTACAGATACATCTGCTGTTGGTCGCTTTACAAAGAATGCAAGAGTACAAGCGAATTTCAAGCGGATATTAGCTTAGTGTACACATATGTGTAGAGGCCAGTTATTTGGGCCTAACAAAGGGGAGTCGAAAGAATCTTTAAGCCGTTTCTCCGCCAAAAGACGCGAGCATGATGAAACGGAGAGCATAAAAGATTACCACCCCCCTTCCAAACCCTGCTCAACTAGAGGAATGGCAATGCCTCGCGATCGTCATTGTTCACCAACGGCAACCGCGACGTGCCGCTATTCAAACGAGACGTCGTCCAAGGACATAAAGGCCGGAATTTCGCATAGTCGGTTCTTACAGAGCTACATATTCCAAAACTTTTAAATTCGTAATAGCCTCGTATCGCGTGAAAATGAATGCGAGTTTGCGATACTTTAGAAATCTCGTGACTGTGTACATTCCCGATCGCATACGCCACACACGTCAACTGATTCCTAGTCATTCTTTTTGCTTTACCAATAAGAATATTTTATTACTAAAGAATTTTTTTTTCCTTAAATTGGCTAATAAACGATGTGCGCAATATGTGCGCAAACAGAGCCCTCCCATTTCTTACGTATATTCTGCTTTCATTTTATTTTACACATGTATAATTCGCTTATTGGATATTCGAATATACATGAACTATATATTTATAAGTACATAAAAGTTTGGCAATTATTTTGATACGTTTATTCTTAAGTCGATATTCATAATCTGTTTTTATTTTATGACCGACTTAAGTAATTTCTTAAGAAGCTAATGCGGCTTTCTGATTGGTTCATGACTTAAGACTAAGGTTTGTTTGCATTACATGCTCCAACATGCTCCTGTACACATAGCTCACTCCAACGAGCACGTGAGAGTAAATTGAAGGATATGACGCGACAAACCTCTTTTAATGTAAAAATGGATGCATTAAAAAAAATTACTAGGAATCAATTGATGTGTATGGCGTATGCGATCGGGAATGTATATCCCGCAAACTCGCATCTATTCTCACGCGAAACGCGGCCATTTCGAATTTAAAAGTTTTGGAATGTAGCTTTGTAAGAACCGACTATGCGAACTTCCGCCCTTTATGTCCTTGGACGATGTCTCGTTTGAATAGCACCATCCCCATCAGCAAAAAATGTTTCAAAAATGTTTTTTAAACGTTTTTTTTTTCATTGCAAAAACCGTTTCAAAAACATTAAAAAAATGTTTAATTAATAGGATAGATCCTTTTTTATTCATTAAAAAAATGTTCTCTTTACATTTAAAAAACATTTTAAAAACATTTTTTTAACATTTAAAATCCATTTATTTTACATTTAAAAAATGTTTATTTTATATTAAAAAAACGTATTTTTAACACTTCACATAACATGACTTTTTGATATTATATGAATGATTTCTAAAAATGATTTTTTGACATTAAGTACACGTTTTTTTCGTGACATTGGTAATTACTAATTGGTATAGCGCTATGTCACCAAAAAACATGTGTTTAATGTAAAAAAGTCATTTCAAGAAATTATTCATATAAATTATAATATATTAAAATTCATATTATGAAGTAATGTTATAAAGTATGTTATGAATTATCTCAAAATTTAAACTTGCGGATCACAAGTCGAAGATATGTACATTCCGCTGTATTTTATATTAAAAACTTGTTTAAAAACTTGCACGCTTATAAAAGATTACGTTAAGTGGATCCTAGTCCAATATTTGTATTTACTTTTCGCAATCGAGTGGGACCTCAAAAGATTGCTTGTGTCTTAAAGAATTTAAAAAAAGGTTTCATTATTTTTACACTCGCTTTTTACCCAAAATTCACAAAAAAATTTGAAAATTATGACGACTATTCAAGTCGAACCTTCCACCGTACTTTCGAAACTGATCGAGTATAAAATTTGAAAAAGAAATGTTAATCGGAGATACTTAATCAATTTTTGTATTATGTGCAATATATTAATCATTTTTTTCGTATATAAACGAACATATATTTTTTTATTTTCATTTATAGAAATAAAACATGTAATACATAAATATGAAAATATAATAAACTTGAAAAAAAATTGTCGTGTATTTATTACGTATCGGCGTCTTGTTACTATTCGTGTACGATATATATGAGAAAAATGTGTACTAGTGATAAATGTAAAATAAATGTGAATTAAATATAAAATAAATATTAAATGAACGTAAAAAAAATATTTGTTACATGTATGTTACAAATGACTAATAAATGTGAAATAAATGTAAAATAAATCTAAAATAAATATTTTAGAAACATTTAGTTGACACATGAATTTTAAATGTAAATTAAATATTTTAAATGTAAATTGAACATTTTTTAAATGTTTAATAAATGTTTTTTTGCAATGGTAACCTACAAATGTAAAATCAATGAAGAAAAAATATTTAAAAAACATTTAATCAATGTGGTCTGATGATTGGAATGTCCCGGTTGCCGTTCGTAGACATTGACGAGGGCATTGCGCTTCGTCTAGTTGAGCAGGGGATGGAAGGGGGGTGGTAATCTTTTATGCTCTCCGTTTCATCATGCTCGTGTCTTTTAGCGGAGAAACGGCCAAAACGGAGCAACGAATAGGCCAGAAGAAAGGGTCAAAACGGAGAAACGGCTTATGGAAGATTCTTTCGACTCTCCTTTGTTAGGCCCAAATAACTGGATTCTATACATACTCGTATGTATACACTAAGCTAATATTCGCTTGAAATTCGCTTGTAGTCTTGCATTCTTTGTAAAGCGACCAGCAGCAGATGTATCTCTAAGATATAGGTATATTTTCCTGAGAGACTCTTTTGGCCTTAAAAGCCATCTCTTCTAATCGACATCTGATGCAACATGTACGCCTCGTCTGAAATCATGATTGGAATTTTTGCTAAAACCGGCAGGTATAGAAAACGTAAGAATATTTGCTGTGAAAGACCCTCTTTTGGCAGAGTTGAAATACCAAAATGTTTCAAAATTGTAGTAATCTGTACTGACATAACAAGATTTGATTTATGATTTTGAAGAACAAAGATAAATAAACTTTGTTATTTGGAAAAGAAAAAAGACGCCTCGAAAAGTCGAAATTTTTAATTGAAATTTTAGCTGATTTATGCTCATTTCCAACAACATAGATTAACTTTAAACTCGATTTAACTTACTCTTCGTCTTTTTCTAATCTTTTGAACTAGAGATAGACGAAGAGTAAGTTGAATTAAGATTAAAGTTTAACTACATTGATGGAAACGGGTATTAGTTTGTTTTTTCAATTAAATTTCTCGTTTCGTTTATTTTTATTTTTTTTCCAAGAGAGGTAAATTAAAAAAAGACGAACTGTTCAAATGAAAAGATTAAGTCTATTTTTATAAATTCTAAGAATAAAAATTGAAGGTTGAACCTCGCCGCGCTATTAACATATATTTTGAAAAATTTATATATGAATATTATTAAGCACCAAAATCCACTTTGACCGAATATAAGATTCATTCTGTATAATTATTTAGAAAAATGTACCTATTTGCTTTTACGTTTGTACATCAAAGAATCTCATGAAAAATATACCTGCTTATCTACTTTTATTCATGTTTAACATCCAACTATCTCTCACGAAAGATATACTAGTTTCAAAATAATATATCTACTTTTATGTTTAATGTCGAAGAATTTCTTAAAAGATATAAGTACTTTTTAAAGGAGTCAATTAGTCTGTTTTCTGTTCCTGTACTAGACTGTTCTAGAACTCGCTTTTTCGCTTTAAACAGATATTAAACGCATATCTATCTCACTTGGAGTTTCAAAAGTGTACACTAGTTCAGCCACAAAAAACAGACCTAATTATTCATATATTTTGAAACCAGTATATCTTTGGTGAGAGATACTTGGATGTTAAACATGAATAAAAAAAAATAAAAATAAACGATACGAGAAATTTAATTGAAAAAACAAACTAATACCCGTTTCCATCAATGTAGTTAAACTTTAATCTTAATTCAACTTACTCTTCGTCTATCTCTAGTTCAAAAGATTAGAAAAAGACGAAGAGTAAGTTAAATCGAGTTTAAAGTTAATCTATGTTGTTGGAAATGAGCATAAATCAGCTAAAATTTCAATTAAAAATTTCGACTTTTCGAGGCGTCTTTTTTCTTTTCCAAATAACAAAGTTTATTTATCTTTGTTCTTCAAAATCATAAATCAAATCTTGTTATGTCAGTACAGATTACTACAATTTTGAAACATTTTGGTATTTCAACTCTGCCAAAAGAGGGTCTTTCACAGCAAATATTCTTACGTTTTCTATACCTGCCGGTTTTAGCAAAAATTCCAATCATGATTTCAGACGAGGCGTACATGTTGCATCAGATGTCGATTAGAAGAGATGGCTTTTAAGGCCAAAAGAGTCTCTCAGGAAAATATACCTATATCTTAGAGATACATCTGCTGCTGGTCGCTTTACAAAGAATGCAAGACTACAAGCGAATTTCAAGCGAATATTAGCTTAGTGTATACATACGAGTATGTATAGAATCCAGTTATTTGGGCCTAACAAAGGAGAGTCGAAAGAATCTTCCATAAGCCGTTTCTCCGTTTTGACCCTTTCTTCTGGCCTATTCGTTGCTCCGTTTTGGCCGTTTCTCCGCTAAAAGACACGAGCATGATGAAACGGAGAGCATAAAAGATTACCACCCCCCTTCCATCCCCTGCTCAACTAGACGAAGCGCAATGCCCTCGTCAATGTCTACGAACGGCAACCGGGACATTCCAATCATCAGACCACATTGATTAAATGTTTTTTAAATATTTTTTCTTCATTGATTTTACATTTGTAGGTTACCATTGCAAAAAAACATTTATTAAACATTTAAAAAATGTTCAATTTACATTTAAAATATTTAATTTACATTTAAAATTCATGTGTCAACTAAATGTTTCTAAAATATTTATTTTAGATTTATTTTACATTTATTTCACATTTATTAGTCATTTGTAACATACATGTAACAAATATTTTTTTTACGTTCATTTAATATTTATTTTATATTTAATTCACATTTATTTTACATTTATCACTAGTACACATTTTTCTCATATATATCGTACACGAATAGTA
This sequence comes from Trachymyrmex cornetzi, assembly GCF_001594075.2. Lineage (NCBI taxonomy): Eukaryota > Metazoa > Arthropoda > Insecta > Hymenoptera > Formicidae > Trachymyrmex > Trachymyrmex cornetzi. The sequence continues at coordinate 798,955 of NW_017296091.1, forward strand.
ACAAGACGCCGATACGTAATAAATACACGACAATTTTTTTTCAAGTTTATTATATTTTCATATTTATGTATTACATGTTTTATTTCTATAAATGAAAATAAAAAAATATATGTTCGTTTATATACGAAAAAAATGATTAATATATTGCACATAATACAAAAATTGATTAAGTATCTCCGATTAACATTTCTTTTTCAAATTTTATACTCGATCAGTTTCGAAAGTACGGTGGAAGGTTCGACTTGAATAGTCGTCATAATTTTCAAATTTTTTTGTGAATTTTGGGTAAAAAGCGAGTGTAAAAATAATGAAACCTTTTTTTAAATTCTTTAAGACACAAGCAATCTTTTGAGGTCCCACTCGATTGCGAAAAGTAAATACAAATATTGGACTAGGATCCACTTAACGTAATCTTTTATAAGCGTGCAAGTTTTTAAACAAGTTTTTAATATAAAATACAGCGGAATGTACATATCTTCGACTTGTGATCCGCAAGTTTAAATTTTGAGATAATTCATAACATACTTTATAACATTACTTCATAATATGAATTTTAATATATTATAATTTATATGAATAATTTCTTGAAATGACTTTTTTACATTAAACACATGTTTTTTGGTGACATAGCGCTATACCAATTAGTAATTACCAATGTCACGAAAAAAACGTGTACTTAATGTCAAAAAATCATTTTTAGAAATCATTCATATAATATCAAAAAGTCATGTTATGTGAAGTGTTAAAAATACGTTTTTTTAATATAAAATAAACATTTTTTAAATGTAAAATAAATGGATTTTAAATGTTAAAAAAATGTTTTTAAAATGTTTTTTAAATGTAAAGAGAACATTTTTTTAATGAATAAAAAAGGATCTATCCTATTAATTAAACATTTTTTTAATGTTTTTGAAACGGTTTTTGCAATGAAAAAAAAAACGTTTAAAAAACATTTTTGAAACATTTTTTGCTGATGGGGATGGTGCTATTCAAACGAGACATCGTCCAAGGACATAAAGGGCGGAAGTTCGCATAGTCGGTTCTTACAAAGCTACATTCCAAAACTTTTAAATTCGAAATGGCCGCGTTTCGCGTGAGAATAGATGCGAGTTTGCGGGATATACATTCCCGATCGCATACGCCATACACATCAATTGATTCCTAGTAATTTTTTTTAATGCATCCATTTTTACATTAAAAGAGGTTTGTCGCGTCATATCCTTCAATTTACTCTCACGTGCTCGTTGGAGTGAGCTATGTGTACAGGAGCATGTTGGAGCATGTAATGCAAACAAACCTTAGTCTTAAGTCATGAACCAATCAGAAAGCCGCATTAGCTTCTTAAGAAATTACTTAAGTCGGTCATAAAATAAAAACAGATTATGAATATCGACTTAAGAATAAACGTATCAAAATAATTGCCAAACTTTTATGTACTTATAAATATATAGTTCATGTATATTCGAATATCCAATAAGCGAATTATACATGTGTAAAATAAAATGAAAGCAGAATATACGTAAGAAATGGGAGGGCTCTGTTTGCGCACATATTGCGCACATCGTTTATTAGCCAATTTAAGGAAAAAAAAATTCTTTAGTAATAAAATATTCTTATTGGTAAAGCAAAAAGAATGACTAGGAATCAGTTGACGTGTGTGGCGTATGCGATCGGGAATGTACACAGTCACGAGATTTCTAAAGTATCGCAAACTCGCATTCATTTTCACGCGATACGAGGCTATTACGAATTTAAAAGTTTTGGAATATGTAGCTCTGTAAGAACCGACTATGCGAAATTCCGGCCTTTATGTCCTTGGACGACGTCTCGTTTGAATAGCGGCACGTCGCGGTTGCCGTTGGTGAACAATGACGATCGCGAGGCATTGCCATTCCTCTAGTTGAGCAGGGTTTGGAAGGGGGGTGGTAATCTTTTATGCTCTCCGTTTCATCATGCTCGCGTCTTTTGGCGGAGAAACGGCTTAAAGATTCTTTCGACTCCCCTTTGTTAGGCCCAAATAACTGGCCTCTACACATATGTGTACACTAAGCTAATATCCGCTTGAAATTCGCTTGTACTCTTGCATTCTTTGTAAAGCGACCAACAGCAGATGTATCTGTAAGATGTAGGTATATTTTCCTGAAAGACTCTTTTGGCCTTAAAAGCCATCTCTTCTAATCGACAATATCCGATGCAACGTGTACGCCCCGTCTGAAATCATGACTGGAATTTTTGCTAAAAGCGGCGGGTATAGAAAACGTAAGAATATTTGCTGTGAAAGACCCTCTTTTGGCAGAGTTGAAATACCAAAATGTTTCAAAATTGCAGAAATCTGTACTGACATAACAAGATTTGATTTATAATTTTGAAGAACTAACATAAATGAACTTTGTTATTTGGGAAAGAAAAAAGACGCCTCGAAAAGTCGAAATTTTTAATTGAAATTTTAGCTGATTTATGCTCATTCCCAACAACATAGATTAACTTTAAACTCGGTTTAACTTTCTCTTCGTCTTTTTCTAATCTTTTGAACTAGAGAAGGACGAAGAGTAAGCGGAATTAAGATTAAAGTTTAACTACATTGATGGAAACGGGTGTTAGTCTGTCTTTTCAACTAAATTTCTCGTATCGTTTATTTTTCTTTTTTTTCCAAGAGAGGAAAATTAAAAAAAGACGAACTATTCAATTGAAAAGAATAAGTCTATTTTTATAAATTCTAAGAACAAAAATTGAAGGTTGAATCGTCGCGCTATTAATGTATATTTTGAAAAATTTATATATGAATATTATTAAGCACCAAAATCCACTGTGACCGAATATAAGATTCTTTCTCTATAATTATTTATAAAAATGTACCTATATTGGCTTTTACGTTTCTACATCAAAGAATCTCATGAAAAATATACCTGCTTATCTACTTTTATTCATGCTTATCATCCAAGTATCTCACGAAAGATACGCTGGCTTTCAAAATAATATGTCTACTTTTATGTTTAATGTCGAAGAATCTCTCGAAAGATATAAGTACTTCTTTAAAGGAGTCAATTTGGTCTGTTTTTACGATAAGCCATTATGTCATAAATCAGAAGCTAAAGACTGACGACTGTGATTGGCCAATTTTTAGCATCTGATTTATGACTAATAGGTCTTCTACAATAAACCACAAGTCAGAATGTCAGAAGTATATGACTGTATTCGTCTTTTTATTCTACATATGCTCCTGCCCTAATTTCGAGCATATAACGTGCATATAATTTTTTCACGAAGTAAATGTTTGGTGAGCTGATAGCACATAGATACAGAAATCTGTAATTTATTTTTTTTCTCAGCTTTGGGCACAAAACACACCAGGAGCAGATACATTAGTACGGATTTCAATCGTGGAAAAGGAATTTTTATTCTGTGCAACTAATTCGTAGAAAATTGCATTTAACATAAATGCTTGCTTTATCGGTAAAAAAGAAGGCTCCAGCATCCTTTTAAGTAATGTCGCTAATGCGGCCCTCTGATTGGTTCGTGACTTCTTAAAACTGTACTTATTAAAACGGTCTTGAATATAATAGGCCTTCTACAATAAGCCATTAGTCATAAATCAGAAGTCAGAAGTTGAAAATTGACGATTGTGATTGGTCAATTTTTAGCTTTTGACTTCTGATTTATGATTAATGGCTTGTTCTAGAAGGCCCATAAGATCTGATTATGAATACCGGTCTTAGTAGTATGTTACTATTAGGTTGTTTTTAAAGCTGGATTTTCACCTAACGCTCATTTTCGGCGTCAAAACAGATCAAGTAATCAAAATTAATGTTTGATATTTGTCAATTTCTATCACGTGGCTTATTTTAACGCTGAAAATGAGCGTCGGCATGAAAAGGCACCTTTATGCCCATTTCTACCAATATAGATTAATTTTAATCTCGGTTCAACTTACTCTTCGTCTTTTTCTAATCTTTAGAACTAGAAAAAGACAAAGATTAAGTTGAACCGAGATTAAAGTTGATCTGCGTTGGTGGAAACGGACCTTAAAGGTGTTTTTAAGCATATATTAGTATTTGTAACCCCGGATCTACAATAGGGTTTTAAGCCTTAAGCCATAAGAAATGGGCGAATCACAGTCGCTTATTCTTCTCGGATTCGACTGTAATTGATCAATTTCTTAAGGCTCGTCTACAATACACGGAGTAAGAAGTAAGAGTAAGAAATTGACCAATTACAGTCGATTATTCTTCTCACATTCGACTGTGATTGGTCAATTGCTTACTCTTACTTCATACTCCGTGTATTGTGGACGGGCCTTTAGGGCTTAAGGCTTATAACACCTATTGTAAATCCGGGGTAAGGCGTCGTCTACAATACACGGAGTAAAAAGTAAGAGTAAGAAATTGACCAATCACAGTCGAATGTGAGAAGAATAATCGACTGTGATTGGTCAATTTCTTACTCTTACTTCTTAGTCCGTGAATTGTAGACGGGCCTTCTACTCAGACTCTACGACTGTTACGACTTCTATTGTAAACCCCGCTTTAGTCAATATACGGAAATACACATCGCTCTCGCGATTACGTGTGCTCGATCGATATGTTTTTATTTTATTTTGTTGGTATCACTGCGGTTACCAGCTACCAGAGAGGAACCTGAGAGAGGCAATGCCGGCCTAAAACCTGTAACCGCGAAATACTGCCGCACAACACCCGGATCTCTCGTGTATCATTTTATCCTCGTTTAACGCTAAGTAAACAATAAAGATAATACGATACGCGGGTCACTCGGGTGATGTTTCCGAACGCAGCCTAAAAGGAACAGAGAACAGAGAATAAGAATTTTAACCTATCAGAAATCAAGTTTTGTGTAAAGGCCCGTCTACAATACACAGAGTAAGAAGTAAGAGTAAGAAATTGATCAATCACAGTCGAATGTGAGAAGAATAATCGACTGTGATTGGTCAATTTCTTACTCTTACTTCTTACTCCGTGTATTGTAGACGGGCCTTCATACACAGTTTCTGATAGGTTGATTCTTATTCTCTGTTCTCTGTTCCCTGCTCCTTTTATTGTGTGGAGCCCCTAACATAACCAATATACTTAAAAGCGCCTTTGTCGATAAAAGAGGAAAAGCAGTTTTATGAAAACTGCTTTTTATAAAGGCCCGTCTACAATACACGGAGTAAGAAGTAAGAGTAAGAAATTGACCAATCACAGTCGATTATTCTTCTCACATTCGACTGTGATTGGTCAATTTCTTACTCTTACTTCTTACTCCGTATATTGTAGACGGGCCTTAATACCTCATTCAAGCAAAACGAACAGACTTACCGAATTTCATCTAGTGATTGGCCGCGTTCAGCAGACTTAATAGTTTTGCAACCGTTTTATGATTCATCGCGCTGATTGGATTAAGGTACAGCCACAATAGAAGGAATAAGGAATTAGGAATAAGGAATAAATATTTCAACCTCTCAAATATAGGATACATCGGAATACACGGTTTCTGATAGGTTGGAATCCTTATTCTTTATTCCTAATTCCTTATTCTTTCTATTGAGGCCGCACCATAAGGGCCTGCGCACAATAGAGGAACAAGAATTAGATATTAAGATTTCAACCTATCAGAAACTGATTACATCGGAATACGCGGTTTCTGATAGGTTGAAATCTTAATATCTAATTCTTGTTCCTCTATTGTGCGCAGGCCCTTATACTTTTAGATTTAAAGGAATAGTTCCCTTCTCTGCGGATAATCACAAAACGGTTGCAAAACTGTTGAATCTGCTGAACGCAATCATTGGTGGGCCAGTTGACCAATCACGCAATAGAGAATTTCAAAACTTATTGTACCTGATTGGAGCTTATGTTTTGGAAAATTCTCGTTTGTGTGTGCAGAGCACGTGGGTCTTCAAAATAATAGATTTATACATACAGTCATGATGTAAGTCAGCTTTTGTAACGTACGTATAGTGATTCAAAAAGCTCTGTGATACGGTGCGAGTCAGAACGAATTTCGAAAATAATTATGGAAAATTACTCAAAGAAATGTTAACATCGTTAACATTCTTTTGAAGTAAACAGTTAAAGGAAAAGAAAAAAAGAGGAAAGAGGTTATAAACGAGTTATACAAAAGAAAGCGAATTCTAATTAAATATACGAAGTGATATAAAAATTATATGAATACTCTTGATACAAATTGGTTTGGATATATAACGAAAACTATAATTTATAATTTTTATAATTAATATAAATTTCTTGTAAGTACATTGTTCACATAAGTAATAAAAATAATGTACAAATATATCACAAAATAATAGTAGCAAAACTCTCTTAACATTCTTGTTGAAATTCAATCTGTTCGATTTTTATTATAAAGTTATATAATATATAATTTTGATTGTTTCTTCTTTCTAGCTTCTACTGTACTGATGAATGGTCATGAGTACAAGATGAACTTGCCACTAGTATACTTTGATATGTCTGCGGATGATAAATCACTGGGACGAATTATTATACAATTACGGACTGACGTTGTGCCAAAGACATCAGAAAATTTTCGTGCCTTATGTACAGGAGAGAAGGGTTATGGTTATAAAGGAAGCTGTTTCCATCGTATAATTCCAAATTTCATGTGTCAAGGAGGTGATTTTACAAATCACAATGGTACAGGTGGAAAATCCATCTTTGGAGAAAAGTTCGAAGATGAGAATTTTGAACTCAAACATACTTGCTCAGGTACATTATCAATGGCAAATTCTGGCCCAAATACAAATGGCTCGCAATTTTTTATTACTACTGTAAAAACTCCTTGGTTGGACAATAAACACGTTGTGTTTGGGAGTATTCTTGATGGAATGGATGTTGTAAGAAAAATTGAAAGTTATGGCTCATCGAGTGGGAAGACATATCAAAAGATTATAATAGCAGATTGTGGTCAATTCTCATAAGCATTAAATAAATAAGCAATAAAATAAAACATTAAAATGCATCAAGCACTTTTAGTTTTATTCATAATTTTGAAACTTGCAGTTTTCTATCGTTTAATAAGAAAAGATAAATAATGCTGGAATAATTCTGCTTAAATGTGTGAGGATATTAGGAATTGGGAAATCTAAACCAAGTTGATGCATTTATTTAGTTTTTAGATACATAAATGATATAAAGTATTTTATTTAAGTATAATACAATGTTGTGTTCCTTTTTTTTAAGCATATATAATAAGCAAGTATATTTTTTTGTGTAGTAAGATTATTTAGCTTTGCTTTATTCTTTTGTAATTTTGTTTATAAAACATGTGATTACTATGTTTAAGTTTGAAACATACTTTTTTTATCTTAAAGAAGATAATGAAGGTATGACTTTATTATATATGTAGTAACTTGCGAAACTGATTCAAGGTATTATATAATTACGTACAACTAACTGATTCGAAGAAGACAATCGATCGAGAATGATCTTTCAATATCTCAACGTAAACAAATATGAACGAGCTTTCTATAGATATTCTTGTTTGTGAATTTTTAAAAGAAATTCGTAATAATGGAATTTTATCTGTTTCGTGTACTGTATGATTTACTGTAAATAACTAAAAATTTTCTATATATTAGATATAAAGGCTAAATTTATATAAATCACTATTAATTATATTAACATTTGAAAAAATAAACAACTGTAAAAGATTATGATGCAATCTTTATGAATAATTATATTATATTTGTAAGAATTATCATAGTTATTCAAATATAATATACTTAATATATTCAGAGATTTTTGTTTTATCATAAAACAAAAATGATACGAACATATTAGGTAACAGTTTATTTTATGACGTATAAATTTATACAGATATCAACGAGTATAAATATCGTTACTAACTACTTGTTAATGACACTGATATTATTGCTAGTCGATACATACTGGTAAATTAACAACGAAAAATGTGTTGAGTTCTACAACAGATGCGAATATCAAAAATATGACATACATAACGAGACAGGCAATTCCAACTGTGCGACTTAACGTGAATTTGTTAATAAATAAAGCTCCATATAGCATAATTAACGTTGAGAAGAGAGATACTGAGCTATAGATTAGCCCTTGAGAATTAATCTGAATATAATATTGTCCAGGTACTTTTGGTAATAGTGTAGCCTTAACAAACCATGGTAATCCGAGGCACAGTAAGACATCGAACACATTCGACCCGATTGAATTACTTATCCCCATAGCTCCGTAACCTGGAAAATCATAATAATCTATATTTGATGTATATACATATATTTTAAAGATAGAAAAAAATTCATGTTAAATGAATTCTTGCTTCGTTGCAATAACACTGCTATCTATTATTCAGAAGTTTAATATTTACTGTACATACCTTGATTAGCAACGATAACGCTCGATACTGCTTCAGGTACACTCATTCCTGCCGCAAGGAATGTTAAACCCATAATGGAGTCAGGAATTCTGAAGGTATCGCCTAAAATATAACATAAATATTATAGAAGCAGGTGTTATTGATTGCATTAAACATACAATATTAAATTCTAAAAAAACGTCTGAAGAATGTGAAATTTTAAACAGGATATTTTTAAATATAATCTAGATGTTATTTTGACATGATAACATTAACGTCATACAAAGTTTGATGTTTCAACATTTTGTAAAAATTTTTTTTTCTCGGCAATGTTAATAATCTTAGTATATATAAGCAAAATGTTAACAGATTCAAGTACAATATTGTGGTAGATTAACATCACGTATTTTTGCTTTCTGCCAATAGAACCTATTGACATACGGTATCTAACAGTAGATTATCTATCAGCAAAAATTAAATGGAATCAATGATTTCGCGATTATTTCAATGAAATATATCATTAATGCTAGATTCAGTTTGATATCAACAGTTAATTTATCTTATATTTTCTCAACAAATTCTGTTATATTGCTAATGGCATTCTTCCAATAAAACTCCCAGCGCTTTGCAAAATCTATTTTTGACGAACTTGGCTATCTAACAATAATAAGATGTTAAATACAAATGTTTCATCGATGGCACGCACCAATAATAGTGATGACCCATCCTATGATATAAGACGAAATCCCAATCCATATTACGCACATGATGAACGTAAAAGTGTACCAAGATTTTAACTTTCTTCTTCTACAATCGGGAATAGTAAGGAGTAATGCCACATTGATGGGCCAAGTAATAACCCACCATATCTTCTGGCATGTAGAGCTCGGCCAGGTTGTAATATCGACGATATCATCTGAAAAGAGACAATATAAATATTTTATAACTATATCCAGATAGCCAAATGCTAATAGTATGCAGCAGTTGCCAGCAAATTCGATCATGATTTTAGAATAGATAACTATATCCACTGATTTGGCAAAAATAAAGATTTGTACGTCAAATTTGCTGGCAAATTCAATCATGATTTTAGACTTTTAGAGCAGATTTCTATCCACTGTCTTGCCGAAAATAAAAATTGGAGCTTAAATCGAATGTAAGGGAATAATGGCAGAAGTGTAAACAAAGCTTCTATAAGACGAAAATTAAGACAACGAAATATAAAGGAGATGTTCAAGTTTCTTTTACGTTTTGTTGGTCTCAATGTTCGTCTCACAGAAAATCCGTTTACGCTTCTATCACGCTCTTCTCCTACATTCGACTTAACGTTTCGATTTTTATTTTCGCAAGGGTGTGTCCTCTTTAAGTTTGATTTCTGCCATTACGACTTGCCATAATATAACAACAGAAATGTAGCAGGAATGGAGCATACCTTGCCATCATGATGTCATAATGCAGAGCCTGCTTGTTTTCTGATACATTTTTACCGATATTAGAAAAACAGCAGACTGTGCTTGGCTGTTGCTGGAGTTCTACTAACATAATATGTAATACACAGATTGCAATATATGCTTTTGGCAAGTTTGGCTATTTGGGATAGTTACATGTCGTTGACTAATGCGAGTCTTTCAATGTTGGAATTCCTAATTTGGAATTCCTAATCGTAGTATAATTATTTCTACAACAGAATCTTATTTGTTGCACGCACAATTCATCTCCAGACTCATACTAGCCATCGATTTTTAACTACCTAAATAATAAATTAATTTATTCAGATATTTTATATTACAAAAATTATTTTATTTAAAATGGTGCTATCAAGTAAGAGCTGTATTAACGTGCATGCGTATTTTCGGATAAATTTAGCTGACACTCTATTATTTCTTAAATAATTTCCTAAAGAAATCGTTTCTATTTTGTATGAAGACTTTTAAAGTGTATCTATTTAATAAAATTTGACAGTTATCCAGATAATTTAAATTAATTATTTTTGCATCACGCAAAGACGTTAGTAAATTAAACAAAGTTTTGCTATTTGAAATCATTTGTATTTTATATTAAAAGTTTTGAAGTATAATTGAAAATATTTGATAATCATTTAATTAATTTATGTATTTTTAAACTACATAACTGTTATATCGGTTTTAACTTTATTCGAATTATGCATGTGTACGTTTTAAAGGAAAAGGAAAGATACATTAAGATTGTACAAAGACATTGCAATATATAAGTGCAGATTACACTTAAATATTATAACACACGTGTTATGTGTGTGCTCTATGAGACATACCTGACTCATCCTGGTCACTCGAACTAAATCCAGATATCTCCGTTTCTTTGACGAGATCTGTTTATTTTAGAATGAAATAGATAGTCAAATATGAGATTATATTTTTTACAAATAGTTATCGAACGCAATCCCTGCAGAGAGATATGTGGATTAAAAAGAATTGACAAGGATTGTAGCTTCCAAGAATTTGCTTATTTTCAATATTTATTTTGTTTTAAATTGATATACGTTAAATCGTGAATTAAGACCGTGGTCAGAGTCTCGCCACAAATGCTTTGAAGAGTTTGATTGACCAATCAGAAGAAAGAATTTTACAAATTAACCAATCAAAAAACACTTTAAAGCATTTGTAGCATTGTGTTGACCGTACTCTAAATCATAATAATGTAACTGCTGGAAGAAAGTTAAAGAAAAGTTCATTTTAATAAAAATAGACAGGAACTTAAAAGCATTGTCTGACTTCTAAAGATCGAAAGTTTATAATATTACAAAATAAAATTATATCAATTCCTTTTAATTCATTTATTTTTTGCAGAGACGGTAATAATAAATTGTATCGTAGCGATCTTACGATTCGGTAGAAGCGGAGTCTGCTCGCAAATATTTCTGTATTTTTTCCTCTTAGCAGTTATTCGTTTTAAGAAATTGTTGATGCGACGATTGAAACACATTGCTGAAAAAGTAAGCATTCTAATTACTGTGATATTCTCTTATAAATAATTTTAAAACGTTGTGTGCGCTTTAAAATGTTAATGAAAATAAAGTGTCCAAACAATCTCGCCCGCAGAACACCAACTAACATGATGTCAATGTTATAATTTTCTACTCAACAACTATATAACTGTTGTGTACAACATGTGTTAGTATTACATTTGTGTTGTTGAGAGGGAAATTTATATTGATGTAATATTTTAATGTTAGTTTCTGTTCTGTGGGCGTGTCACTTTCAAAAGACCGCGTATTAATTTATCTCAAAGAGAAGAAGAAAGTCAAAATAATTATTATATTGACCGAATCATGACAAAAAATAACATAAATTCAGTCCATAATCGATCAATATGACGCCAAATTGATATTATTTTGACTTTATTATTCTTCTTGGGATAAAAATTAAAAATGAGTTTATTTTCACATATTATACGTTGTAGTTTATAATATGGTAAAGACAAAACGTAATACACAAAAGGCTCAATAATGGATAATTCTTGAGTCATGATGTACTAAAGGTGCGTAAAATAAAGCACCTTTAACAGCTGCTCAAGAACTATCCATTATTGAATCTTGTGTCTATTATATTTTTTATTCATACATGAAAACGAACTCATTTCATTGGGATTCAATTTTCTATGTAATTAGTGCGGAGTCCTTTGCAGAGAGATGATGAGCAATTGTTTTAGTAAGCGAAATAATTTTTTAATATTTCCGAATTCGATTCGCTTTATTCATTGATATATCACCTAATATATATAGAACGTAACAAACGACGAGGATGAGTGCCTCGTACCACTCGATGCGTCCATCCCATAGAGTCAGGATTAAGAGAAGAACTGTGAAAGCATATGCTAGTGTATCGCGCGATATGGGCCACCACTCCAAATGCAGTATCTGTGAATGTGATAATCATATGCGATAAGGAGAGTCGAACGCACGAGAGAATCCCTAAATTTAATCGCGCGAACTTTACCTCGTTAGCAAATATCGCGCAGCACGCAGGTACAGCCAGTATGTTGAACACCGCGGAACCGACGATGGTGCCAACCCCCAGGTCACCCTCCGTCACGAAGGTGCCGATGACGTTGATGAACAATTCCGGACTTGAACTCGCGGCCGCCATTACGGTCGCGCCAGCCACATCCTCGGTGACATCGAGCTCTGTGTTGTGAGATATTTCTTCGCTTTACATTCGTGCATGTTTACGAAAAAAAAGTAGTATAATAAACGCCCTGTATAATAAACGCATAACATAATACACCAAACTGCAAACGTCTTACGCTCGTCACAGCGAAACGAGAGAGAGAGGAGCCGCAGTGAGGTCATATTAAAGTCGCAAGAAAACGGATGGATATTTCCGGACAATTCTCTTGTACTCACTCTCGCAAATTTTCTTAATAGAGGGAACGAAAAAGTCGTCGCAGACAATGGCAAGTAATAAAAACAGATAAATAGCGATGGCGAAGTGGATTATTATGAATCCTGCCTGTCTTTGCTGCCGTGTAAAGCCATCAGGTGGGAACTCTTTGATCGCTGGTGGCGTGCAGTTGAAACTGTCGTTTCCAGGTTGCTCGAACTCGCTCGCCTGCAGCAATCTCCGTCCTCCTGAAACACGAAAAAGGACATCGTGATGTGAACAAAAATATTAAAAAAAAAAAAATAGAAAAGATTAATCGTTTTGTTCACACGATGGCCAAATCCCGAACGATTCTTCTTTCGTTCCGACCTCGGAGACACTCTGTACGAGGTTGCCACCTTTTGACTAATGTTCCGCTGGAGATCTCATCTCCTGTCGCAGATTCGATTGTCACTATTAAAATTATTACTTTCTTGTAATGCTTTTTTTAAACAAAAAAATCATCCGATCTGACCCTTCTACCAGAGATTTCTGTTTGAAATCGGAAGAAAGTCGACGCGCGCATGAACTTAAAATAATTCTCCCCTTATTTGTGTTGGAACACTTCTCGATTTATTTCATTTAATATTGCGTAAAATAAAGATCATTAAAATTTAGAGCGATTATTCGTTCAAAAATCTGGCTGAAAACCGAAGAGGTGGCAACCGTGATGTTTAGAGAAAAGCGCGGAGAAAAAAATATATTTTATATACTCACGCCAGTCCGTTGCGTAGCCAACATTTGTCGTACTGTCAGATAACAGTTCCATTATATTGATGTAAAAAAAGTACATAGCTGGTATAGTAATAACGAAAAGTATCCGGTATCCGACCGTCTGTTTGCGCCGCCATACCATCCTTTGTTACGTAAGAACGTGCGTAAAGTGCTGGTCCTTCTCAGATAATACACGTGAAATATATATGTAAGAAACGAGACGCGATGAGGATCTGGACGCGGCGTGAGTGGCTACCTGTCGTTTATCCGACACGTACAGTTCGACTACACACTTATATTTTTCGTCCATCGAAGATTTATCACGTCTTATAACGACGCTGATAAGATACTGTTTAAGGCAATTGCGTTCTATACCTTCGATTAAAAGACGACAGGAAAGTTCTTGTGATTGCCCCGTCCTGTGATTTCTACGTCTGCCTCTTCGGACATAAGTCTCTACCGATTTATACGACGCTCGTATATACATACGCTGATTTTATCTTTGACGAAAGTTTTACATTACTTTACATTTCGCGTCAGTAATACAGCCTTGTCAACTTGTTCGATGAGAAACATCTTTTTTTTTTATATATATTATTTTATATATATTATACTTTTATAATTAGTCGCACATCGGACAGTGCGCGTTTATTTATAATTTACTTCGAATTTACCGTAGATCTCGTAAGATGATACTACGTGAACAAGTTCCGATATCTTCGAAATCAAATAAAATCGTGAGTTTCAACTTATTGTAGCATTTTTTCTTTTTTTTCTCGATATATTTATTTCTCGAAAAACAGTGTCGTGTAATTCTTCTAATCGCACATATCAACTCTCCTTGTTTGCGCGAGGCGCCGTTTTTTATCGTGTTATACAACAAATATTATATCGAGTGATTCGAACGAAGAGGAAATACATTTTCACGGTTCTATTTTGCAATAAAAATCGTAACACAATATTCAAAGTATATTCCACGAGATCACGTTTTTCACGAAACATTTTACGAACAACAAAAAATCCAAAAAGTTAAAAAAAATCGGGGCGAATGAGAATCAGCGTGGTAGTTAATACGCAGTATCTGTGCAATCTTAAATCTTTATTCCAAAAAATAGATAATAGTACCTTTCAGTTCACTTTGGAACCATCCTCAGCAATACAATTTCAAAGTATCAATCCCTTCATGTCCAAGAAAAAATCACCATCAGATTAACAGATTTGATGTTGTAATCTATTCGAAACATTAAAACGATTATCTTATAAATATTTCGAAACCATTCTGTCCAACAAGTTACAAAATTACATTAAAAAACTAGTAACTCACCCCAAGACATAAAAGGAATTCGTCTCGACATTGAATCAAAACCAATTAAAATTTATAATCACTGAAGAGTATCAAGTTAAAAAACGCACGTTGATCGCAGCTCGAACATGAGACTAACACATTTAATATAATAAGAAAGACATGTCAGGTCAACAAGGAAAATAAAAAGAACAATGTCGATACATAAACAATAATTTGTATAAACCGACAAAATGTGTCTTTTAATAATTGTATATATAAGTTTGATGTACACCCTCTGTATCTGACATTTTATAAAACTAAAGCTGCGAATATGAGAAAAACTACAGAAGAGATGTAAAATATTTTTACCGGGGAATGAAAAGTTACTTTTTAAAAGTAACAAGTTACAGTTACTCGTTACCGAGTTGGAAAAGTAACAAGTTACCGTTACTAGTTACCGATTTTTAAAAGTAACTCGTTACAGTTACCGTTACTTGAGAAAGTAACTTTTCGTTACTTTTCCGTTACTTTTTTTTAAATCGACGACCAACAATCATAGCGGACGAGCTTAGAGGCTTCTCTAATC